>NC_056038.1:25634051-25662323 GCF_004379255.2 Salvia splendens
TATGGCAGTTGGAAAGAGTAAGGTGTAGTTCTTGGCTTCTGCAGTTCCTAAGAGTTTTTGGGGTGAGGTTGTGATGACAGCTTCAAAGTGATTAACAAATCTCCATTCTCAGTAATTGATTTTGATATTCCAGATAGGAGATGGTATGGGAAGTGCCAGATTTATAGCAGATTGAACCATTTGTAACACCCCATATCCGACGTCTGCCAGCCGAATAGGTGATGTATATGAAAGAGGCATCCTAAAAAATGACAATTTAAAATTTTCATTTTCTGAACCATTAAAAACCAAATATTTATAAGATTTACAACCATAACGGAAATAATTAGTATAATATTAGTGCTAACACGCCATAACTAACAATTCAAAAGATCTATATTACAAACAGGCTCAGTGACCCACCAAGGATGCAGCGCCGAGACAGACATAGAGAAACATAGACTGATACTCTCCAATGCAAACTAACCTTCCCGCCACCCAACACTTTAATCAAAAATTCCCTATAAACTATAATCATGTAACAAAAAAAAATCTTAGATTCAAATATTATTTTATTTAGTGATAATTTCACGTCTATCATATTATGATCGTTTATTAATTTCTAACATAAATTGGGTAACATCTCTCGTTTAACCAACACATTCTCCAGAATCTAAAATAGGCATATCAATCGTAAAAAATATATCAACAGTCACCAACATCCACATAACATCAAGTGTACCACGTGATATCCACACATCAATACAGTATCAGCACATAACCGATCACAACATTTTCAGTATCCAAACATATATTGCCCCATTAAGTGCTTAGTGACGGAACAGGGTACTCGGACCAGATCAGAAACAGAATCAGATGCAGACGCAGATTGTGTCCCTCGAGAGGACTCCTCACAAACACCCCTTTAGGGTGCAGACAGATCAGATAACAGATAATCAGACACCACTTATGAGGTTGCATATTAGACAGATCAGATGACATATCAGATATCAGACAAAAACAGATGACAGATAGCAGACGATCCTCGCTTAGGTTATCCAGAAGACGAGTGATCACACGCTAATGTAGCGTTGTTGTCCCTATGGCATACCAATTGTACCCACAGAACACACTCAAGCACGGGGCATAAACACGGCCAAGTATACTTATTTTTCATCTCAATACTTATTTCTAATAATATCTGTCATAACGCATCCAAAACTCCAATACCATCACATATTTAGAACACATATTTCACACTATAACTATAAGCACATATGCATAACACTCATTGAATCGTTCATTATAGCAACAATATTCTATATGCAATCAGCCAATCACGTAGACTTAATTCGGAATTAAGACTTAATGTAGAATATACTACCTTAAAACAGAGTGTCTTCGCCTGCTCGTTGCTCGTGCTATCTTCGGGAAGAATTACATTTCAATATGCATTTCTTATATAAAAACAACCAAAAGTAATTTTAAGCATATATCAAGTTCTCCTTTTTACTTACTTTTAGCTAAATTTATGTACAATTGCTAAAATTCAATCTCTTGCTTCGATTCTCAACAAAAAATCTTTCAATCAAATTATAGCTGAAATATTACTCCGTATAAATTTAACCTTGGCATTTATAGTGAAATTCTCTCAATTTTGAAACTAAGTTAAGCGACATCGATAAATTTCAAATAAATTCAATCCAAACATTATTAATGATTTAAATTACAAAACCCAATGACCAATTTATCAAATAAAACCACCACATATTGAACCCATAGCTGATCAGCTTGATCCTTTCTAAGTTCAACCTAAAATTTCATATTTTTTTGTTTTTCGATCCAAATGAGCTCCTACACGTCGTGTAACATATATCTCTATCCAAATCAAGCTAAAACCCAACTAAATTCAACATTGAAACATCCCCTGCATTCAGTTCATTTCATGATCGTCATGCCAAGATTCTCTAAACTTTCAGAATAGTAATACAAAACGTGCTTATCGACATCTATACACAAAGATTTTAACCCTTTATCCCAACATAATGTAACACTTCACTCAGCCCCTTAAATGCCGATTTTTCTTCCTCAATTCTAACTCTAAATTTATCCAATTGTAGAACATTTAAAGAAGGTATAAGTGAAGAGGCTTATTTGGATTATTGGAGATTTTGCGATTGGATTCACGGAAAGACGAAGAATCGAGGTGTAGAAGCAAGCATGAAGCTCACGGCTTCATCTTCTCCATGGAGGCTGAGCTCTCTCTCTCTAAATATGTGGGGAGAAAGTAGTCTGTCAATTTATATAGAGCTACTAATAGTTATTTCAATATGTGGTTTTGTATGTGACAAATGGCAACATATTAATAATATTTCTCTTTCTCATTCCTTCTAGATATTTCATTATATTTCTAGGCTTAAATTACAACCATTTTACTTCCCTAGTTATGCATTACTTTCACTATCTTTAATTAAACTCTAATTCCTTTCTAAAACCAGATCTAAATCATACTAATGATACTTAAATTCTAATCTATGTAAATCCTACAGAATGATCATTAATTAGATCGAGCAATCTGATTAATTTTCAATAACATACCCGTAGTTTGATCATCGACAATTTGATTCTAATCACTTTATCATTAAATTTAATTACATGTACCATTTATAATAATTATTCTACATTATTCTTATATCGACGCCAATTACTAAACATAGAAATCTCATTTCACGGGCTGTTATAACCGGAACTATGATTCTCTTTCGGGTCCATTTTGAGATATTACAATTCATCCCCCTTAAAAGAATTCGTCCTGAAATTCCATCAGATTCACTTAGCCTAAAGGCATCACTTACTTTCATATGTTCTTCCATAGCATCCTATTACCTCACACATATGCTTATAGCATATCCTCACTTCGATAAGATTCACAAATTATCACACAATTCTGTTTTAGTTAATGTTAATAACCTGATTAAAATTAGCAGCAACTCCAAAGTAACTAGTACATTCCCTAAACCAACAATGCACAAAATTATTAAGCATAAAATATCCCAACATATCAACAATTTACAACAAAACCCAAATATCTTATCTGCAATTTACAACTATAAATACCAATTGCCATATTTATTTTTCAACCTCATCAAATATCAATCACTACACCACATTTCACCTTCTCATAGCTCGTCTTCGAGTGCACATAAAATTCATATAGAATCCGTAATTCCAAACATATCACATTTCATATCATATAGCTCAAGTTTGAGCACATGTCCATATCATATCATTCATTCTTCAATCATGCACATATAGCTTCATACCTTCACATTTCAATATTCATCATCGTATATCTTCGTATTATTCAAGGTTATTACTTAACAAAACTTTTATTCCATAATCCTTTTAATATTATTGTTTCGTGTCATTACACACATATATTCCTATATTCTCTTCTTCCACATTTTCAGACGTGTCATTGTTTTTTCACCAACTTAACTTGCAACATATTATCTCAAATTCTTATCTATAACCAACAACATTTGTAGATCACGAGCAATATCATTTCTTATTGACCATTGATCATTTCTAATTCAACATTCTTAAAGCTTCCCCCTCTCTAATTTTTTTTCCACTCAATATGACGCTACCGAGATTCGAGCTATATGGGGTGGCCAGTCCCAGATAAGTCACAGTCAAGAAGGGTTGGGACCAAGGACCGATGCGGGCTGATGCCCTAACTAAAGCACTACCAGTTGCCAATCAAGCATTGCTTGAAGTTAGTTAGTGTGGTTGAAGTTTAGGTGGAGTAGTCTGGGCGGTGGAAAGCAGACTTGATCCAACCTTCGTACCCAAGGTAGAGATTGTTAGGGTCGTTGGTCAAGAAGAAGAGAAGAGGAGAGGAGAAGAGAAGGAGGAGAAGAAGTAATCTCGCATTTTGTGAGATTACTTCTTTCTTATTTTTCGGTTTTGGTTCCTGATTGTTGATGTACCGATCTTGAGAACAGTTTTGGGTGTTGAATAAAATCGAGCTCCTATTCCCGTGATGTAGACTTACGTCGAACCACATATTTCTGGTGTTGTGCATTTTGATTTTGCGTGTTTGATTTAGATTTACACATTGTCATTTGGTTCTGGATCAATAACCTTAATGCACATTTCCACTTTTATCTCTAACTTTACAGGTACAATCATATTCATTTTCTTATCAATTCATATAATCATTTCACACCAATACATATATTATTACCTTTCATAATATATTATTTTTAATCTCATCATAAACTCATATATATACCACTTCTTCACGGAACTTTCATACTCCATCCGTTCCCCAAAAAATATGCATTTGAGTTCAGCACGAGTTTTAATGCAAATTGGATAGAGCAAGAAGAGAAGTAGAGAGAAAAAAGTAAATAAAATATTGTTAGTGGAGAATGTGTTGCCACTTATTAGAGAGAAAAAGTTTTAAAATTAGAAAGTGCATATTCTTGTGGGGACGGACTAAAAAGAAAGAGGTATATTTTGGTGGGAGGAGGGAGTATTAAATTAAGAATATCATAACAGTTCATGTCTTTCACATTATAAACATAATAATAAGCATTTCTTTCGTCTATATTCATATTTATTCATAACTAACACCCATTATTCATCTCTAATTATTATTAAATATTCTATTTCTAGAAAATAATCTCCAATACATACTGGTCCATTAATCATTTAGCTAGCAATATTACCGTAATCATAATTCTCTACTCATCAGCTATAGAGCATCGAATTTGATACCATGGATACGGGCATTCCCACAATTCCTACCCCCACTATTCAGATTAAATATAACACTATGTTTATTTCCAAATTAATAGATTGAAATCTTTCATAGATATAATAGAGAAATAAGAATCGCTTCAGAGATGATTCATGGTTCCCACTCCACCTATCATATCATACTTAGTCACTCATATTCATAATTAATTATGGGGTAACACTTCCTTATAGCTATGATTTTTCTTTCACCAATTCCTATCTAATCATAATCCTATGCGATGTGTCAACAATGACTTCAAGGAAATTTAGCATAAATTTACTCATTCTGTGCAGTGTGTGCTCCGAGTTGCAGGGGGAGAAGGCTGAGCCGAGCATGTAAAAAAAACAAGATGCGGTGCAATGGTCGACGACATCCGATGACAGCAAAATAAAAGCAGAGCTGACGGTAGCACCGGAAGTCATCAACAAGAAGAGGGACCGACATAAATTACTCAATGTGTGTGCTTATGCAAAGACTCCAGTTATTGGAAAATTAGATGACTGGGGTCGACTATTTGACATTTATGTGAGATAATGGACCAAATTCGGCTTGTGATTGGGAATTAATTTGTGTTGGGGAACAAATTAATTCAGTGGCCCATTCCCTATGTTTCTGGCCCAAGTGACATTGGCCCGTTACTTATCTGAGATGCACCGATGGGTGCCGCATGGCACTCCACGAGGATCCTGAATGATGACTATCGGATGTAGGGTTCTTTGTGAGTTAAACACACACCTCTCTCTTTCTGCGCCTCTTATTCTACACTTACTCTCTCTCTCTCTCTCTCTCCTGAAATGACTCCGATCTTCTCCTTCGGTCAGTCTAATCTCTGTTTTAGTTAGGTTTGAGTGTGTATCTCTCAACTCATGTGTTGATCTGGAGATTTCCTACGAGATTCAAACGATTTGTTTGATTTGTTTGCGGTGGTTAAAGATCTACGGTTGATTTCTTAGATCCGTGAGAACTTTGTGTTCTTAAGGCCTTCGGCAGTGATTGTGAGAAGTTTTTGTCGTTGTAGATTCGCGATGCGAAGTAGTCAATCGGTGAATCCCTAGGGTTTAGGTCTGATGCTCTCATTGTGCTCCCTTGTGACTTGTTGGTGAAGATTGAGGAGGTCCTTGGCCGGGTGCAGTCGTGTGAGCGACCCGAGCCATATTCTAATCTTCTAACTTGTCTTCTAGTTGTCTCTTTCACTTAGATCCGAAAGGATCTTGCTCCCTGTGTTACTGATATGTGAATTTAGTGTGCAAGTGATACCTCAACTTGTTAGCTGGGAGTTCATACCGGTTGAGAGATCTGAACATAGCTATGGTTTTTCCTGTGTATCGTGTACTAAATTGTGATTGTGTAATCTTGTAATCTTTTTGTATCTTGCCTTGTTACGTATGAGATTAGTCATCTCAGTAGCGGTGTAATACAGAGAGGTCCCTGTAATTAGTGAATCTCGTCGGTCTAATCCATACAGTGGTATCAGAGTCACGGGGGGATCAATAGGCACGCCGAGTCACTAATTCTAAGTAGGTGGGCTCGTCAGAGTATGGCTCATCCTTCGGTACAGACTCTGAGGTGTAATCGGGTTCTCTTTAACGATAGGGTTCCCGCTCTGATATATTGGATATTCCCTTTGTTGGTTTTGCAGCGGAAAACATTTAGTTTGATTGAACAATTTACATCTAAACATGCTTTCATCCGATTGTAAACTAGAAACATGTTTATAAACATATAATCACATATCATATTGAATATATATGCAATTAAATACAACGATTTACCGTATGAATTCAAGTAATTGAATTCGAACTCCTTCTTCAATCGTCTCTACCACGGATCTTCTGATCTGTTCCCTTTAACTCGGAGTTGGCCTTTGTGTGGGAAAAGCTTGTCAAATCCTCAAAAGCTGGAGAAGAATTGAAGACAGAAATCTCTACGGAAGAACCCCTAAAAAAACGATAATTTTTCTCTCTGCAGAATGTAGAGATCGAAATTTTTACGGGAGAATTAATTAATCTGTCTTCTCTTCTTCTCCCTTTTATAATAAGTTAATTATTTTGGGCCAGACCAGAGATCTGTGGAGGATTGGATTGGGCCACAGTTCAGGCTTTCACTAATTAAATTAAAATCAATTTAATTCAAGCCCAAACTTAAATATTATTATCATCCACTATAGATATAATATTGACTGCCCGTCCAAACCGAAATTACGAGTATTCCGGGACTTCCTCTTTAATTAAATCATTTTCCATGTTAAAGATATAAATATCCATTAATTAATATCAAGTCTGCTATCTGACTATTATTAATTAATTTCTTTTTCCAAGAGTGGTCTAGTTTAGAAACATTATTTATTATTCATGGAATAAATTCCAACTGGCCAGTTTTCTGAATAATAAAACATTTTCCTAAACACCTCTTGAGGATATTATCATACTGGCCTCTCCCAGCACACGATTCATTGCAATAACAATACTAGCACCACTTAGACATTAATGATCATTACCCAATCTATCAGGATTCTTGGGCAACGAAATTCCCTCACCATTTGATAAGTCAAAGTAGTTTTCAATTAATATCGTATGCTCAAATGTTATGTCAACAATGATTAAGAAACGACAATCACCGAGACCTCGTTTTTCAGTAAATAGCCAAGAAAGACTTATCTCACTGTTTGATCCTTTCAGTGTTATACCTACACCGACGTCGTTCATTTCCTTAGGTAAGGAAACTTTCGGACTGACGTCGCAACCTTTCACGATAGGTAGTCAAAGCCTATCTAGGTTGTGAAACAGTTTTTCTTCTGCATGAACTGACAAGTTACCTACTGTGAACGCCGCTCACAACTCGTCTACTATGTAGAAGACTTAGACTCATTTTGCTTAAACTATGTATTTAAATGGAAAACGCATTTCAACATCTCATAAATACATAAGCAAAATACATTGTAACAAAATATTATTTCTCATAAAATGGTAACAAATGGATAAAAGAGTTATTACATATACAAGCATTCGAAAGATGCTTTCAGTATACTAAACTCTAACAATCTCCCACTTATACTCAAAACAGCTTTCGAGTATACCAAAACTGTAAAATCCTCCCACTTACACTGAAAGCGGGTCTAGGTCAATCGAACACCTAATCCTTTCACGTGACGTTCAAACGTCCTGGCTGGAAGTGCCTTTGTGAATGGATCTGCCAAGTTGTTTTCTGATGCGATCTTGACCACTTCAATGACTCCTCTCCGCACTATATCACGAATGATGTGATATTTCCTTTCTATGTGTTTGCTTGCCTTGTGGGCTCGTGGTTCCCTTGAGTTTGCCACAGCACCAGAATTATCACAATAAACAGTGATGCTCTTGGGCATACTCGGAATTACATTCAAATCAATAAGAAAGTTTCTGAACCATACTGCTTCCTTTGCGGCTTCTGATGCTGCCACATATTCAGCTTCCATGGTAGAGTCCGCGATGCATTTCTGCTTCACACTCTTCCAAATTACGGCTCCACCTCCTAAAGTAAACACATATCCAGAGGTTGATTTTCTCGAATCCCGATCAGACTGAAAGTCTGAATCAGTGTAACCCAAAGGATATATCTCGGATGCCTGGTAAACTAGAGAATACTTCTTAGTTCTTCTTAGATACTTGAGTATTTTCTTTACCGCAATCCAGTGTCCTTGACCAGGGTTTGACTGATACCTTGCTACCATGCCAACGGACAAAAGCAAATATCGGGCCTTGTGCATAACATAGCATACATGAGACTCCCAACAGCTATGCATAAGGGATCCTTCTCATAGCTTCTATCTCAATAGGTGTTTTGGGACACATATCCTGAGACAGGGTGATTCCATGGCTAAAAGGTAGAAAACCTTTCTTGGAATCTTGCATGCTAAAGCCTTTAACTATCGTATCGATGTAAGATTCTTGAGATAGGCACAACATCCTTTTCTGGCGGTTCCTAAGAACTTTAATGCCTAGGATGTGTCCAGCTTCTCCCATATCTTTCATCTCAAATAGACTTGAAAGCCAATCTCTCACGTCTGACAACATTTTCTTACTATTTCCAATCAACAGTATGCCATCTACGTAGAGTACCATAAACACTACATTGTTACCTTCAACTTTCTTGTACACGCAGCTCTCATCTGGGCACTGCTCAAAGCCAAAAGACTTAACAGTTTGGTCAAAACACATGTTCCATGATCGGGATGCTTGCTTGAGGCCATAAATGGCCTTCTTAAGCTTCCACACCATGTGTTCTTTGCCCTTGACTACATATCCTTCGGGTTGTTCCATGTAGATGGTCTCCTCAAGACTTCCATTTAGGAAAGCTGTCTTGACGTCCATCTGCCATACCTCCCAATCCATGTAGGCTGCGATAGACAAAAGAATTCGGATTGACTTGAGCATAGCTACTGCCGAAAAGGTCTCATCGTAATCGATACCTTCTCTCTGGGTATAACCCTTAGCTACTAGTTTTGCTTTGAAGACTTTAACTCGTCCGTCAGGTCCTCGTTTGCGTTTGTAAATCCATTTGCTCCCAATGGCAGTACAACCTTTAGGTAGGACTAACAAATCATAAACGTCTTTGTCTATCATTGATTGTAGTTCAGAATCCATTCCTTCTTTCCAGGAATGACTATCTGAATCTGCCATCGCCTCTTTAAAGTTCCATGGATCTGATACATTGCCGTCTGGGTCTAAGTCAGATGACTCACCCAAACCAATGTACCTTTCTGGTTCACGAGGAACCCTCCCACTACGACGAGGCTCTACAATTTGTGGTACAGAAGTTGATATCTCAGGTATAGATTGTACTTGTGTTATTGGTTCTTTGCTTGTGGAAACTGAAGTATCTCTTAGTTCCTCAAGAGCTACTTCACTGCTGGGCTTATGATTCATCACGTAGTCTTCTTCTAAGAACTTAGCATTTGTGCTAACAAATACCTTCTTATCTCGTAAACTATAGAATTCATAGCCTTTCGTTCCACTGGGATACCCTACAAACAAACATACCTCAGTACGAGACTCCAACTTCGTTGGATCTTTCTCCAACACGTGTGCTGGACAACCCCACACTCTGAGATGTCTCAGACTAGATTTTCGTCCAGTCCACAACTCATGTGGTGTTGTAGGTACTGATTTGGATGGTAAGCTGTTCAAGGTATAGCTTGTTGTGAGCAATGCGTGTCCCCTGAACGAAATACGTAACTTAGCATAACTCATCATCGATCGAACCATTTCTAAGAGGGTTCTATTCCTTCGTTTAGCTACGCCGTTCTGCTGGGGTGTGCCAGGCGCAGTCAATTGGGATTCAATTCCCGCCTCTGATAAGTAGTCCAAGAACTCACTACTAAGGTACTCGCCTCCACGGTCAGACCGTAGAGACTTGATTGTCTTACCATGTCGCGTCTCCACAAGTGCCCTGAATTCTTTGAACTTTTCAAAAGATTCTGACTTGTGACGCATCAAATAGACATATCCAACTTTCGAGTAGTCATCAATAAAGGTGATGAAATACTGAAAGCCGCCTCTAGCTTGAGTAGTCATTGGACCACACACATCAGAATGAACGAGCTCAAGTACTTCCTTGGCCCTATTACCCTTGACCTTAAATGGTCTCTTAGTCATCTTGTCTTCCAAACATGATTCACAAGTTGTATAAGGTTCTATTTCTAGATCCTTAAGTAGACCTTGGTCTACTAACGCTTGAATCCTAGTAGGGTTAGCATGACCAAGTCTAAGGTGCCATAAGTACGTTTCGTTCATTGAAACAGAAGGAGATTTTCTTTTTCGAGAAACTTTCGATGTTGAGTTAGATTCAGTTTTATGTTGCATATACTGTGTAGACACTATAATGTAAAGGTTGTTTTCCATGATACCACGACAGATATAAGAACCACATTTCATGATAATGCATGAATCATCAAATGAAATCGAATATCCATCAGAAACAAGTTTAGAAACTGAAATTAAATTTCTTCTAAACGAAGGTATCAACAAAATATTGTTCAACAATAAAACTCTATCACTAGAAAAACGTAAATAAACGTCTCCCACTGCAACGGCTGCCACTCTCGTAGCATCGCCCAGCTGGATCTCGATCTCTGTTTCATTCAACTGTCTTGTTACCTGCATTAAATCAGGATCAAAACAAACATGATCAGTAGCTCCAGTATCAACCACCCATTGCTGAGTAGATACAACTGCTAAACATGATTCAACAACGAAAGCTTGGTGCATACCTGAGCCATTGGCCTTCTTAGGACAATCCGGCTTCCAATGCCCCTTTTCGCCGCATTTGAAACACTTGCCACTTTGCTTCTTGTTCGTGTTCACCCGTTTCTTTTTGCCCTTAGCTATCTTTGGTGCTACAACATTCTGGGCTTTCTTCTTCCCCTTACCTGGCTTAGAGCCTGAGGAAGACGGCCTAGAACTCATCATAGCAGCCTTTGTCTGGACCATAAGATCCTCCGCTGACTGCAACTCAGTCAACAGTTCAGCTAAGGTGTAAGCCCTCTTGTTCATCTCGAAATTGAGCTTGAACTGCTGATAGCTAGCTGGCAAACTCTGAAGGATTATAGTTACTTGGGACTCGGGATCAATGATCCCTCCCAAAACCTCAATTTGATTGAGGTGGCTCATCATCTCGAGGACATGGTCCCTCACAGATGTGCCCTCCTTCATAACCTTAGTCATGATGCTCCGAAAGGCTAAAGATTTAGCCGCTCGATTCTGAGTACCAAAACGGTTATTAAGATTGTTCATAATCTCAGTAGCAGTGTTCATGCCTTGATGCTGATGTTGAAGTACTGTTGACATAGAAGCCAACATGTAGCACTTCGCCATCTCATTGGCTTTACACCACTTTTTGTATGTTTCTTTCACTACTGCAGAAGCATTTGCAGCAGGTTCAGGTGGACATTCAGTAGTGAGCACATATTTGTACTCTTCGGCAGTGAGAACGATATCCAAGTTTTGTTTCCATACGATATAGTTATGACCTTCGAGTTTGTGTTCTTTGAGAATAGCGGAAAGAGGATTGAATGACATCTTGATTTGGATTTAGCTGAGAAAATGAATAGCTTATTGTTACAAACTATGTAAGATTCTAAAGAGTAAAAACCATTAAAACAGTTTAGATTCTCACAACAGTTAAATAGAATTAAGTACGCCTCTAGGGAGGTCAAGTAAACGATTCATATTTAACAAAATTCTGGTCACAACATCGACGAATAGTCCAGAGACCACTAAGGTGGCATGGCCGCCAAACGTTGCCTAAGCTTGTACCATTGAATATTCACCCCAAGAATTTTGTTTCCGTATTGATACTCCTTCTAGGGAAGGTCGCACGCTACAAACAAAATTCTACAGTTATCTCACAAGTTAATTTAATCTTCTGAACTCTGCAATTTCTTAGGATTAAAGCTCCCACTAAGGTGGGTCGCGATAATATTGGAAATCACGTCTAGATAAAATTGAACTTTATTTTGAGAAGTCTAACCAATGAACTTGCTATTTCTTAGGATTAAGGCTCCCACTAAGGTGAGTCGCGTTAATATTAGAAACTGCTTCATACATAGACTAATTCTTTGGAGACCATATACGACATGGATCGTAATTATCGCTTAGTCATTTTAAGGTATGGTTTTTCTTTTAATTATCACTTAAGTGAATTAGGCAGAGAGTTCACTTATATTAATTTCAAATTAATAGGTAGTTCTATTAAATCCATGAAATTAAACTAAGATAATTAAATAATTTGATTACTTAATAATTAATCAATTATAAATAATTAATCAAATATTTTCTTTAATTAATATTAATTGATTATTATTAAATAATAATAATATTAATTATAATACTTATCCTTTTCCATTAGGTTTAGGAAATCTAGATATAATAGGATTTAATTGAAAAATACTTATCCAAATCATCTTAAGATATATTCTAGATAAATGAAATTTATCAATATCTTATAGATAAGGATTATAATTCAAACATATTTATATCATGATAAGTATATATTATGGATATAATCTACACTAAATTCCAATTTATTTCTTCCATAAAAAATATGAAATCCTAGATTTATAGGATTTATTTGAACAACCAAATCTAATCTAACTAGGATATATCTAGATAGATATAATCTATCAACATCCCTAAGATATTGATTAAATATTCAAACCTATGTAAATCTTAATAAATTAATTTAATGATATTCCATGCAATAAATTAATTTTAATTTTAGATAACATTTGATGTGTATCCAAAATTACCAAAATTAATTTTAATTGAGACATAGGTGTCTCTTTTATATACACGTAAAACATGCCTTTGTATTTCATGGCAATACAAATTAAATACTACATGCAATGATTAAAAGCATTGACCAAGTCCATAATAAAATTCACGCAAAACACGTAGTCAGATTTAACGCAAATCAGTTCCAACAATTCTCGTAAATCAGTTCCAACAATTCACGTAAACTACTCTTGTTGCGCATGACCTAAGGATTCATCTCAACAAACACGTAATCATTTCCAAAAATCACGCAAAAATCATAACCTCCGCCGGGCTTCACGAAAAAACTCGGTGCTGCTTTCCGCCGATAACTCGGCCAGCAACTCCGACGGATATTATTGAAAACTATCGTCGGTTAGCGGTCCCGGTACTGCTCTTGGCCGAGATAGATTCGGTCAGGGGCTCCGACCACCAATCAACTCAGTTGTGATTTTTCTTTTGCCGGAAGAGAGTGCTCTCGGCTGTAAAACACAGCCAGCACAATGGGAGTTGCCGGCGCTTGCTCTGAACGCGAAGTCCAGCCAGCAGCACCCTCGGCTCCCTCTGATCTTCCTTCATTGTCAACCAGTTAGCGCCGCAACATAGTCAATATTGTCGTCGACTAAACGGAGCTAACTTTCCGTCGACAAAACACGAGTGATCCGGAGCTGCCCTCGGCGTATAACCCGCAGCACCCACTCAATTTCTCTGAACAGTCACGATATGGGTTGTCGAACAGTCACGAGCAGCCCCGGCGCAAGCGCCGGCTGCTCGTGATCACAAAAACCCAATTATCGAATGTCCATTGTTCAAGAGATCGGTTAGATCGTGGCTTGAATATTTAAAGATATGGTTGTCCAGCCCTAGGTTGGAAACCGTGGGACACAACCAAGTCTCCATTAAGCAAAGTTTTGGAGCTGTTCAGGGGTCACGTGCAGCCCTGGGCGAACGCCGGCTGCTCGAGGTTGAAGAACCCGTATGATGAATGTTTCCACATGTTCATAGTCAGCAATTCGATAAAGAATATAAAAGAACACTTAAACATGCATTGAAAACATTAAACATGCTATTCATACAATCAAAGCACGTAGTAAATCAAACAATCAGAGCCTAAAAACCGGCTCTGATACCAATTGTTGGTTTTGCAGCGGAAAACTATTTAGTTTGATTGAACGATTTACATCTAAACATGCTTTCATCCGATTGTAAACTAGAAACATTGTTTATAAACATATAATCACATATCATATTGAATATATATGCAATTAAATACAACGATTTACCGTATGAATTCAAGTAATTGAATTCGAACTCCTTCTTCAATCGTCTCTACCACGGATCTTCTGATCTGTTCCCTTTAACTCGGAGTTGACCTTTGTGTGGGAAAAGCTTGTCAAATCCTCAAAAGCTGGAGAAGAATTGAAGACAGAAATCTCTACGGAAGAACCCTAAAAAAACGATATTTTTCTCTCTACAGAATGTAGAGATCGAAATTTTTACGGGAGAATTAATTAATCTGCCTTCTCTTCTTCTCCCTTTTATAATAAGTTAATTATTTTGGGCCAGACCAGAGATCTGTGGAGGATTGGATTGGGCCACAGTTCAGGCTTTCACTAATTAAATTAAAATCAATTTAATTCAAGCCCAAACTTAAATATTATTATCATCCACTATAGATATAATATTGACTGCCCGTCCAAACCGAAATTACGAGTATTCCTGGGACTTCCTCTTTAATTAAATCATTTCTCGTGTTAAAGATATAAATATCCATTAATTAATATCAAGTCTGCTATCTGACTATTATTAATTAATTTCTTTTTCCAAGAGTGGTCTAGTTTAGAAACATTATTTATTATTCATGGAATAAATTCCAACTAGGCCAGTTTTCTGAATAATAAAACATTTTCCTAAACACCTCTTGAGGATATTATCATACTGGCCTCTCCCAGCACACGATTCATTGCAATAACAATACTAGCACCACTTAGACATTAATGATCATTACCCAATCTATCAGGATTCTTGGGCAACGAAATTCCCTCACCATTTGATAAGTCAAAGTAGTTTTCAATTAATATCGTATGCTCAATGTTATGTCAACAATGATTAAGAAACGATAATCACCGAGACCTCGTCTTTCAGTAAATAGCCAAGAAAGACTTATCTCACTGTTTGATCCTTTCAGTGCTATACCACACCGACGTCGTTCATTTCCTTAGGTAAGGAAACTTTCGGACTGACGTCGCAACCTTTCACGATAGGTAGTCAAAGCCTATCTAGGTTGTGAAACAGTTTTTCTTCTGCATGAACTGACAAGTTACCTACTGTGAACGCCGCTCACAACTCGTCTACTATGTAGAAGACTTAGACTCATTTTGCTTAAACTATGTATTTAAATGGAAAACGCATTTCAACATCTCATAAATACATAAGCAATACATAAGCAAAATACATTGTAACAAAATATTATTTCTCATAAAATGGTAACAAATGGATAAAAGAGTTATTACATATACAAGCATTCGAAAGATGCTTTCAGTATACTAAACTCTAACACCCTTACCCTTTTACTGCTTTCTAGTTCTAGGTTTGGGCTTCTGTGCTAGTAGATATCGCTGGCCGCGATCTAGGTTATCTGCTCTTGTTTTCTAGCCTTTTTATTGCTTCTTTACTTGCTCATGCTGTTTTCTTGTTTTTTGTTCCGCTGTGTGGTTTTCTGGTGTTTTACTTGTTAGCTGAAATGTGTGTCAGTGAGTACACTGCCATCTGAGAAACTTACCTATGCACCCAGTGTTGTTATCAGCCTTGAGTGACCCCCTGCACCCTCATTCAGTGAGTGCTTGCGAACTGGGAAATCCTCTTTTCGGGGTTCTCGTGACAGATAGGGAGAATCTCTGTTAGGACATGCTTCTTGAAGTTGTTGTCCTTCAAGTTTTGAACATTTTTTAGTCTGACTACATGCGTGTGCATGCTTGTGAGTGCGATTTTAGGTGTTGTATTTGCTATCTGTGTTGTCATAGCTTAGGAAAATCCTTGCATGTCTGTCACTAGTGGTTTCTATGTCTTGTCTTCCTTTAGGACCACCTTTTGTGATAGCAAGGTTCTGTGCAGGGCCTATTTTGTTGCTGGGTGTGTTTTCTCTTTTGGGTGTGTAAAAATCTTCTAAAAAATGTCTCAGCCTGTTGGAATTGTGTCTTTCAATGGCAAAAATGATTTTGTTATCCGGACACAGAAACAAAAATGTATTTTGGTTCAGCAAAAAGTGTTTAAGGTTGTAGATGGAACTATTCCTGATACTGAGCCTGAAGATAAGGTTGTTGAAATGAATGAATTAGCTAGGTCCACTATAATTCTCAACCTTTCAGATTATGTGATTAGAAATGTTGGATCTATTGAGTCTACCTCTAAGTTGTGAACAAAACTAGACACTCTCTACACTGAAACTTCTATGTCTTCCAGAATGTATTTGTTGGGGTTTGTATACTAAAAGATACTTCGAGCGTACATTCCTTCGTATAGTCAGTTTGTGCATGTATACGAGAAACGCCACGTCCACTTGTTTACCTAATTATGAGAATAAATAATATAATATAATGGTTTATTTATTGAAATATAAATAAACAAGTCCACGACTTCTTACTAAGAAGGTTAAAGTAGGGGAATCTGATGATTTCTCATGGATTCTTCAATAGGGGACTTGACCGGATCTAGTAAGAATAAAAACGAGTTCGCAACCTAGATAGGCCTTGGATACCTATTGGTATGGTTGTAGTGTTTGTGATAATTCTCTCTTACCTAAGAAGAGATTAGTAACACTAGTGTGGTAAAGCACTGAAAGGATCAACACGAAATATATTATTTATTGCTATCTACTGAAATAATATATTTCAGAAAATTTAGTACTCTACTTTGACTATTTATTATCATTTTTCTAAAATGAGTGTAGAAAATGAAATGACTCAACTACCGCGGAACGGAGGGAGTACTATTTCTTAGTCTATGAAAATATTGATATTGTTTATTTAATCAAACATTGCTTTGACTTATCAATATGTGCGAGTTTTTCTTAACTTAATCATCATATCTTGGGTGGTAGTAATTGAATAACATGAAAATATTAGAATATTATTTCATAAAATTCGCATGCCCAGTGTGGTATGATTCATCCCCAAGAGGTGTTTGAAAAAAGAATTTATTATTCAAAAAACGCACAGTTGGAATTTTATTCCATGAATAATAAATAAAGTTTCAAACTAGAAAAACTCTTTGGAGAATTAATTTAATTCAAGTCACATAGTAGACAAATAATTAAATTAATGGATTAAGATAATCTTAAACACGGGAAATATTATAAAATAAAATGGAACCCAAGTTCTTCGTAATTTGGTGATTTAGATGGAAGTTCAATATTATTTTTAGTGGAATAAAATAATATTTCATTGGATAATATATTAAATATGGGTTCATTGATTTAATAAGTTTATTGTCTAATGGGCTAGCCCAACATGTAATCATTCCATGGATCACAATTCCTAGCCAAACAAGTCCATCTTATAAACAGTGAAGGGATGTGGAAACCCTAGTACACAATACACAATTCACATCACACTCCTCCTAACCCTAGCCGCCATTCACTTGTCTTTTCTCTCACTCTCCTTGCATTGGTTTTTGTGCACTTGCCATAGGGAGATTAGGGTTTTTGGATTCTTGTTCTTGTTCTATACTAATTCATAGGATTAGATCAAGACAATCTCATGTTTTGTGTTGGTCTCCCAAGATCTCATATCACTATTATTGATTCTTAAGATCCGCCCACTAGATGAATAATCAAGGACGTGGAATAGAATGAAAGATTCGTGGTCAAGAATACTAGGATTACCGGGAGATTCAGCAAGCAACGTCAATCCTTCAATGGATAAAAGGTAACAATCAAGATCTACATCAAATAAGCTTGTTTATGTGTGTTTTGATGTGTTTTATCTATAGATCTAGATTAATTGCATGAAATTGGAATCGAATACATAATCACCTAAATAGATCTGTAAGGAACTGTTAGTTTTCCGTGTCTTCCGCTGCGGTAACCCCAACAGTATTTGTCTGAAAAGTTGTTTAAGTTCAAACTGGATCTTTCTAAAGATATAGATGACAATCATGATGTCTTTCAAAAACTGGTGCAAGACATCAAGAGGTCTAGTGATAAGACCATAGATGAGTATACTATTATTTCTCTATGAACTCTATCCCTGGTACTTATAGTGATGTCAAAGCTACTATCAAGTATGGCAGGGATAGTGCTCATCTTGATTTGATCATAAGTTCTTTGAAGTCAAAAGAAATAGAGATTAAAGAAAATTTGGCTTTAAAATTGCTCAGTCAAAAGCCTAGAATGTTAAAGGTAGATCAAAATCAAGAGGGGGTAATGAGGACAGTAACTCTAATGGTAATGGTAAGAAGAAGTGGGGGAGTAGGCCCAAGTCTAAAAGCAAGAATCCAAAAGCTAATAGAAAATGTTTTAACTTTGGTGAGGATGTCCACTATAAAAAGGAATGTCCTAACCCTAAAAAAGTAGAAGAACAATAATAATCAGCTGGATTCAATTGCTAACCTGGCTAAGAATAATGACTCTGAAGATGTTTGCTTCATAACTCATGATATTCTTTCTGTAACTCCTGGCTGTTCTTTTACAGAGGATCACTAGGTTAATTGATTCAGGATGCACCTATCATATCTATCCTTTCAAATATGTGTTTTCTGATTTCAAACCAGTGGAAAATACCTTATGTGTCTATGGCTAATGACAAGAAGTGTTCAATTCTTGGCATTGGCTTTGTGTGTTTGAAATTCAACAATGGTTATGTGCTCAATTTGAAGGATGTGAGATATGTGTGATTTGTGCTACAACCTGCTTTCTTGTACCTGTTTAGAGCATGATGAGCAGGGTGTTATAAAATTTTGTAAAGGTGCTATGTGCTAGTTTAAAGCTATGAAGAAGTGCAATCTCTATGTTTGTTCTGCTTAGTCTTTGGCCTGTATGAATAATCTTGCTAATGTGGTCAATGTTGATAAAACCATGTTATGGCATAATAGACTTTGTCACATCAGTGAAAAGGGTCTCAATATTTTGAAGAAAAATTAGCTTTTGTCTGAAAATGATGTTCAAAATAGTACTTAGTGTTTTGCGCAAGCAACATAGAGTCTCATTCCCTACACATGTGACTGAGAATATTAGTCATAGTGTGTTAGAATACCTATACATGGATGTGTGGGGTTCAGCCTCGGTTTCAACTCATTCAGAGTCTGTATTTTCTGTCTGTTATTGATGACTTTTCTAGAAAGGTGTGGTCTTTTCTTTTGAAACAAAAGTCTAAAATCTTTGAAAAATATTTGACATGGAAAAATCTTGTTGAAAACCAATCTGGAAAGACCATCAAGGTCATCAAAACTGGTAATGGTCTTGAGTTTTGCAATTCACAAATGGATGCTTTGTGCTCCAAGTATGGAATTAAAAGACACAAGACTTCTCCTTATGCAGGTAAAATGCTGACATGGCCTAGAAAAAATGAGGATGGATGTTTTTTTAGGGCATGTTTATATTACACTACTGCTAATGGTCTAAGGATCTAGGCACAAAAGTAGTTGTTGGGTGTAATACAATCTAAAATAGAAAAGAACACAAAAATGGACCACAAAATTGAAAATACAATGAAAGCAAATAGAAATCGTAAAATAGCTAAATCGATGAAGGTTCCATTTCGTAAGATGAGTTATTCTCTTATAGTGCTCTCGGTTCAGGTTTGTAGGATCGTCTTCAAAAATAAAATAGCTTCATCTTGCTTATTGCAGCACCACAGACAAAATGAACTCTGGTAAACTAGAAGTGACGAGGACAGAACTTCAAGAATGAAGTGAAGTTGAGCTTTCATATGATAGTATGAGTTTATGCAAAAAAAATGGTAAAGATTGCATTAAATGTCTACCACTATTTACAGGTAAGACGTACGTGGGACCTGTTGGAGTATAGCCTGTATAGGGGTGCCGTACCGCATACCGTACCTTAAATTGCGGTATGATCAAATGTTATAGCTATACCTTACCGAATTTTTCGGTATACCGCAAATTCAGTATAAGAATTTTTATACCGTTACCATACTGTTTATGTGGTATACCATACCGTATTTCGGTATTGCGGTATACCGAAAATTTGGTATGAAAATTTTCGATACCGTTACCATACTGTTTATGCGGTATACCATACCGTATTTCGGTATACTGAAATAAGGTATGGCATACCAAGTACAGTATACCGAAATAAGGTATGACATGTCATTATAC
Organism: Salvia splendens; assembly: GCF_004379255.2. NCBI lineage: Eukaryota > Viridiplantae > Streptophyta > Magnoliopsida > Lamiales > Lamiaceae > Salvia > Salvia splendens. The sequence goes on from NC_056038.1 coordinate 25,654,461, forward strand.
TTGTGGTTCTGAGTATATGCAAATTCATAATCTGCCATCATGACTGAGTATATGCAAATTCATAATCTGCCATCATGACTAGTTTTACAATTGGGTTGATAGAAGTTTCTCATCCGAATTGGTACTCCCCCGTCCCCTAATAGGAGTCGTTGTTTGACCGAGCATGAGTTTTAAGAAATGTAAAGAAAAGTTGGTTGAAAAAGTTAGTGGAATATGAGACCCACTTTTTTATATTGATTTTATAATAAAATGTGAGTGAAGCGAGTTAGTGGAATGTGGGACCTACTACCATTTATGGTAAAAATGAAGAGTGACTCTTAATTGGGGACGGCCCAAAAAGGAAATTAGCGACTCTTATTCGGGGACGGATGGAGTATTACACAATACTTGATTGTGTAACTTGTTCGACCCGATCAAGCTACATTGACCATACATAATTCCAACGACCATCACACGAGCGAAAATAGCCTAATACAGAATGAATACAAAAGCTCAGTTCTCAAGATGTATTAAAGTATAAAAATTGAATCTTTCATATTCAACACCTATTGAGTACACAAACAGATTAGTAGCGCAGAACTTTGAACCATACCTCCATGACGTGCACTGAGACACTTACATTGTAACATTACAATTCACATTGTCAAATTTTAAGAGTCATTGTAGTGATGGATGTTTCAATCCATATTGAGACTCGACCAATTACATGCTTTTATTCTTTTGGTCAGGTGCTATAACCTTGAGAGATTGTTCTATACAAATCTTTTTCTTCAATATCTCTATTTAGAAACGCAATTTTGACATATTTTCTTACAACACCTTTCTTTTATTCATTTTTCCTCCCGTCTTCTCTTTCTTTCTTAAAAATTTTCTTCTCTTTATTTTCTCATTTTCAACACGATTTCATTTTTTAAAACATAATTCTTTTTCCTCAAATTCCTCCCCTATACCTCCATCTCAACTAATGATACAAAATAATTAATTTTCTTCAATGTTCATTATTACAATGAAGCAAGGATTTTTGTTTGAATATTGGCTCATCAACAAAAACAGGCTTATAAGGCTCAAATGGCCAATTAGGGAATTTTATGAGAAATGGTTCATCTATGAATAGAATTGGCTAACATAGATGACCTTGTGTAGATTCAGTAAGATCACGAGCAAGTTATGGAAACAAAAAACTTGTAGTCGATCAAACCACACATGAAATTCTGACTCAAAGTTCATTAGGTATAAGCGCAATAAGACAAGACGAACTCACTAACTTTGTTTGCTTATAAATTTGTTAATGGGTTTGAGTTAATTACACTTTGGGGTTATGATGTTCTTATTTGGTATTTCATGGGCTGAGAATGATGTTTTCAGTTTTGTTTTTTCTTCTGCATATCACTTGGTATTCCATTTCTGTTTTGAATTTCTCTATGGCATAGATATCAAAAATATGTAAACATGTGTATGATATATCGAAGTTAAATGGTTGTATCTTGTTATAACATACTACTCCACGATTTAGATGTTTTGATTCACTTAACCAAAAATATACTTCTTGATTGTTAAAGAGAATAATTAAATATCTAAAATAATGTTTTTGTTTTTGGGAACCTAAGTAGGAAGTTTGTAACCCTAACACCTAATCGATTGCCTTCTGATCATTTTGGGTTTTGCTTTTTCTTATTGACTTCTGATTTCAGTAGATAAAATCAAGCTGAAAATGGAATGGAAAAGGAAACAAACCAAAAGGTGCAAGAGTTATGTTTATTATTCAATCATAAAACCAATCGCCCTCTATATCCGATGAAACACTTGCACATACCTACATTTCAATCCCGACTCACAATGTCATATTCTTATTTTAGGGCAATGACTTGAAGGCAAGAAAACAAGATTATGTATCTTTCCATACTTCCACAAAGAAAATGTTAAGGAGAACAGATCTTTAGGGCAAGTATATGCACCTGTGCATGTGCTTTTTTGAAGTCATCCATAGTCAGGCTTCGAACGTCTGAACTGTGCAGTGAAGGCAATGGTCTTTCTCGGCCAGTGCCAAAGCTTTTCCTATAATATTGCACGGTAAGTGAAAACCAATATGACATAAGATGAGAAGAAAGCTTCAATCATGTGAATGTACCTGCTTCTCTTTCTCCAAAAGTTGTCTTATCGGGTAATATTAAGCTACCACACAAAGATTCTAAGATACAGACATGTTTCGCAAAGAAGGAATGGATCAGACGAGATTACAAGCCAAAACCAACTATTTAGAACTCATGCAGAATATGAGAAAAAACGATCAAACCTTTAGATCACTTCCCGAATACCCCTCGGTCATTTGAGCTACTGCTTCGAGATCCACATCTGGACCTAGCTCTTCTGTGGCTAATATCACCTTTAAGATTTTGTCCCTATTTTGAGCATCGGGCAGACTGACCATCAACCTGGTCGAATTATAAATAGATCAAGAGAACTGACGAGGAATGCTTCTTGTTTAGATAATTGAAAAATCTGTTCGAAAGGGCAATGATAACACCTTCTGGGAAGCCTCCTTATTACTGCCTCATCGAGATCAAAAGGCCTGTTTGTTGCAGCAAGTACTAGCACTCGTTCCTTATCCTTTGTACGCAAGCCGTCCCAGTTAACCATAAATTCATTTTTTATTTTACGCATTGCCTCATGTTCTCCTTGGCTTTCCCGTTTCCTTAACATACTGTCAACCTGTGGCGACATATATAAAAATCTTTATCGAGAAGACCATAATAAATGATATCACAACAACAAAAACTAACAGATGATTAGACTGACCTCATCAATAAATATAACACTGGGCGATATTTTGCTGGCCAAAGTGAAGACTGCTTTCACGTATTTCTCCCCTTCACCAAACCACTGAGTGCAAAATAATTACAATCAACCACAGATAGGGATAAACAGATGAGAATGACTAAGAAATGTTCAAGGCTAGCAAAAACCCCACCTTTGAGGTAATGCTAGACGTAGATATGTTGATGAAGTTTGCACCTGCTTCTGTTGCAACAGCTTTTGCAAGCATTGTTTTACCCGTGCCAGGAGGCCCGAAGAGCAATACTCCCTTACAAGGCTGCAAACGACACAATTAGTACAAGAAGGTATCGAATTCATGACAAATGAAAAGAAATGCTCTATTTTCTGATATGCTTTGAGCACAAAAAGCATTTACTTTTCTAAGTTGTCCTTTGTTGAACAGTTCTGGCCTTTGCAGAGGTAGCATCACTAATTCATTCAAAGTTTCCTTCACATTCTCCAATGCTGCAATGTGGTCGAAACTAACACCAATGTCACCGGGTGGAATGACCTCAGCAAGGAGCCTTTTCTCGAATTCATTCTCAGTAGCCACGTCCTAAAACTTTAAAAGTTATTTCCATGTACCAAATTAAGTAAAACAGTCCAGTGGAACAGTTCATTTTACAGCAAACACAAAGATCAAAACTCCACACACTTTACCTTGAGAGATTTTTTTAAACTCTGGTTTCCGTCTTCGGTGCCACGTAGAATGTCGAGCCCATATTTGATACTGCAATATAGTGAAGAAAGAATAGTGTCGGGACTCTCATCCGAAACCAAGTACTCAATTCTCAGGCTCCTATCAGTGGTAACATGATAGCAGACATATTTATTTACCTTGCACTTTGAATGACAATTGATGTATCTGTGACTTTTGGTAGAGTGTAGTACATGAAGCGATGAGTCAAAGCCCATCCGATAGCTCTTTCAACATCTGTCACCATTAGAACAAGTATCAAGGATTATCCAATTGAAGATCGTGAAATTTAGAGATAAGAAGTGAAATTGTATGACTGACTTTCACCGGACAAAGCTTGATCGTTAATGCACAATGTTTCCAAATCAGGGCAAACATATCTAAACCGACTTAAAACCTGAAATATATTGACAAAGAGAGACAAAATATTAGGCCAAAAAATGATACAAGAAGTTTGTCCAAATATCAATACTGCAATTTGCAACAAAATCCAGAGACAGATACTTCAGAAGGGGTGATGGACCAGCAAGACTAACCGAGCGGATAAGGGCAATATTTTCCTGTGATTTCATTGTCATGGCATCTCGATCTAGCATTTGTTTCCAGTCCTCCAGTATTTCTTCATCCTGTCATATTTTAGCAGCAATTAGTACTTCTTTCTCTTCAAATAATCAAAGTAGCATCATATGGAAGCCAAAAACTATGATTACCTGAGGAATCTGTACTGTCACTTTGTTTGGGAAAAGACGACTGAGCTGCTTCATACTTTTTGGGGCCTCTTTGTTTTTGTCTTGCAATTTACACTTATCCTATCAAAAAATAAAATGCTGTCTTACGAAGAGAAGTTGTATATGCCCCAATGTCGTCATTTTCATGACCATGTCAACCAACTGCATAACTTGCAAGTATGCTAGAAATGACGAAGTACACCAATAACCATTCAAATCGATCTTAATGAACATCTCAATAAAGGAGAAATGCATGCCAAGACTGTTTTCATACACATCAATGACAAAATCCATGTAACTAATCAAAAGTGAACACAAATTTAGAACACAGAATATATAATTGCAGTTAACTCGTACCCCTACAGAATGCATGTCCAAGAATCCTGTTTGGTTTAACTTTGCGAGAAGCAAGAGAGGTGGAGGCTGGATCCAAAACGTGAATTACAGTGTCACAACTCACAAAATTATATAAACAAAAGTATCAGTGTGTGTGTTGTTATGTAGAAATATTAAATTAAAGATCATCACATACTTTTTCCTTTGGGGTGTCCATCCGAGTATGTGAAGCTATGGCAACAACATTTTCTGGCAAAGCTTCGAGCTTCATTTTAAAGGCTGTAAATGCCATCAAATCCCTAATCACCAATTTCTCGATGTCTTTGAAAAACAAAATTAATGAACCCTTTTTACTTTCCATGGAAGCAACCTACAGAATCATTACATGTAAAATATCACTATTAAAAACCACAATCATGCAACATAAAAGAATGGATTCTAGTGTGATAAATACTTCAAATTTCACATAGCAACAAAGTTTACCTCAAAGAGATCATTTATGACAAGCTCATCAATGTCATCGTCATTTGAACTTTCAAGACTTATTGAGCCAGCTGCACATGGAGAAAAATAATCACAATTATAACTGGACATATTCTAGGTATAGAAGTTAAATAAGACAAGGAAACAAGTTAAGCAAACTCTTACCGGAACAAAAAAACCATGATCTCCTTCGCAAAGGCCCCCGAGGTCATTACCTTCGGGAACTGCTCTATTGAATCTAACCCCAATTTTAGAATAGCCATTACCTTCAAATACAAGAACCACCTTGCCTCTGGAACCATATAATGGACTCCTGCACAAAATCTTATGTTATCGGACTTAGAAATAAGGACAACCCACAACACATTGATACAATCATACAAGCAATTGGTACAGCTCATCAACCCCACATTCTCATAATTTTTTAGATGATCTAACAGCATGTATATCCAAACAGAAGGTGACATAAAAACGGGCGATTTAGCAAATATATGTTTAACTTGTGCAATTTCATGCCACCAACATCCAATAAAGTGACAGGTTATATCGAGAGTACAAGAGAAAGAAACATTTATCAGATAAACATCATCGGTAAATTTGAACAACAAATGATTTACCTAATTGGAAATTGACCGGGAGAAATGCCAAATGCTACTGAAGTGCCAACAAACTTTACTCTATCACCTGCCAAATTCCACTTTTAACCACTAAACATAAAAAATCTGAAACCTAAATTTAGACAAACAGGCAAAAAAGGCTAATTATACCTTTTCTGAAAGCGTAGTTCTTTGACGTAGCAGTAGATGCTTCATCCTTAGACTGCGCAGAAGAGGCTATAGCAGCATCCACACTCGAAGCTAGTTTCGTAAGGTCTACATCAGCAGTTGTTCGCTTAGCGAACACAGTAGCTCTCTCAGGCTCTGAACTTTCTTTTGGGGATTCAACTTCCTTAGTTAATCCCCCTAAACAAATTTTTAAATCAAAAATCAGAAATATAATTGCACAAACGAGCAATAGAACTAACTGATTAAAGAAAACAGACACTATTTAAGTTTCTTAACATTTAAAGTGGAAACTTACACCAGATAACATAATCTTGTTGACTATAAGGAGTCTCACACCAAAAAAATTAGCAAGTGCCCTAGTCAATGTTTCCTTATACATTTCTGAACCTGCGAAGAAAACACGTAATGCGATGGTCAAGATCAGCCAATAAAGTAGTAAAAAACGTACTTAAATATTTGAGTATGGAGGTATATTACCTTCTGGACCTGACAACAAAATTCTTGGGCACACCGCAGGGAGTTCTGAAATAAGCTCCACCATGTTCGGACACTTCAAATGTATGTATGACGAAGCTACAAGGACATTCTTGGTGGTCTCACTGTTAACGAAAATGAGCATTCAAATATGAAGCCAGCATAGAAAATGCATAATCTATCCTATTTATTAAAAAGGGTAGAGAGTTTATCAGTGGTACACAATAAGCAAGTACCTTAGATAATAGGGAAACTTCTCGAATGAAACACCCAGATCTTTCACATCGATTAAACATTTCCATAAGCCCTTTATTTGATCTCTGTGTTTCTTATTAAACTCAGAAGCTGATGGGCCTGCTAAAAATGTAAAACAGGTTATTGTTGGCAATACCAGAAGATGAAGCACCAGTATTCTCAATAACTGCTGCAGAAACATCGTCTTTACAGGAAAAAGCATCTTCCATACTGGTATCAATGATACAATTGTCTGACACTTTGCAAGTAGAAGGCACTGATGGAATTTCAGACCCTTGTTTCTGAGATGATGGTGGTGGAATAAGAGACAATTCATCAGTAGGATGTGAGAGGGCCAGAGTTGACGCAACGGCACCTGATCTAGCAATATGCAATCCATTTTTGGATCCACCATGAGCTTCTAAGCTACTTACTGAAGGGTGCATGCTAGTTGTCGATTCACCAGTGTTGGTAAGGAGTTGGAAAATATAGTAATATGTCAAGGAAATAAACAGGTATAATAATGTATTTCTACCAACCACCATAAACAATATGATGAAGAAACTACTATTAGAACACCACAGACAATAGGATACGTAAGCCTGTTTAGTTTTTGAGCTAAAGATAATCTCATCACCTCCATTTATAGAGATGGTGGATTTTTCAACGTAAGCCTTTCCATTAACTTGAACATATCCTTTTTTCCCAATGATTTCAAGCACTGTTTCCGAAACCCTCTCTATATGAATTGAGAAATGAGCATAGAATCAGTAACCATGATAGTTGGAATCCCTGCCTAAGTACCACATTGACAATCACAACATACCTCAGTTTCAATGTGCAGACTACAAACAATTACTGACTGCTGGATCTATGACCCACAAGCCACATCGCTCGTTTTACCAACAGTTAAAGTAGGGAGATGCAGAATAACATGGGAATTCTGGGATAGGAAAATTGCACGAAACAAATTAAGATAAAGAAGGGTAATCAAGATGTTGGCATGTGAATGAAGAGTCACTAAACCCCCATTGATAGCCGTGCTAGATTTAAAGCTTAGCAACACTGAAGTATTCCCCCTAAACATCACTTATCAGGATGAGACAAGCAACATGTCTTGTACCCGTCACTTCCAACAACGGACCTGTCCAAGTTAAACTTTTTAGTATGGAATGCATAATACTCTCTTGTTTCTGATTCCATATTGAGATTAAAAAGTTTTTTTCATGACCTAAAATATCGAAACGGGCAAATACATTATCCATTTTTACATTACCAGATATGAAATCAAAATTCAGAAAATATGATAGTC
>NC_056038.1:25662423-25696501 GCF_004379255.2 Salvia splendens
AAAAGCCGCCTAATTGGTCAAGGAGAATTATCAGAAGAGGCAGGCAGTGCAAGGAGTAGGATAAATGAGAGAGAATTCGAAGACCCCATTATTTTAAGAGTACAAATGTCAAATCATGGAAGACATACCTAGAGAATTGGCCTCAAGCCTCCCTATATAAAGGAAAAAGGAGCCAACATTGAAGGAAGAAAGCAGCCTTTGGAGCAGCACCATTCTACACACAGTAGTTATTAGATATAGTTCTTAGCTGCCAAATCCACTCCAACTTCAGTTCTAGCTCTCGTGCTCTAGCCAGAGGGAAAATCCTTAATTCCGACCGTCTTAGTTCTGAAATCGTGTTCACCGCTCTATGGAGTGAAGATACAATCTTACATCCTGTTTGAATTGCTTAGTTTTGTTTTTTAAGCGTTTTCCGTGGTTTTGAACATCTTAGCTCAAGAATTAGTAGTATTTCGTTGTTGGTGTGAATCTTGTCTCTTGGAAGTTTTAGATTGTTTTATTTGAAGTTATGGAAGTTCACGTGGAGTTTTTTTTGTTAGATTCTGGTGGAGTTGAGCTTTATTTGTGTTTTGTTGGATGCTTTTCGCAATTGGTAGTTAGATCTTGAGATGTTAGGCTTTATTTGTGTTGATGCTTTTCGCAATTGGTAGTGTTAGAATCTCTTAGATCTAGTTTATTTGTATTTGATTTCATAGATCCATGCTGTTAGCATTTGATTTCGTAGATCCATGTAGTTAGTGTTCATCTTTTAGATTTAGTTTTGCTCTGTTCTGGAACTGCATGATTATTGGCTTGTTTCTGTTCGTTCATCGTTCTGGTAACCAGTTAGCGTAGATCCAGTAGTTCTTAGTTTAAATTTTGTTGCATTTCGTTGAAGCATGCTCTGTTTTCCAGCATCAATGGTGTCTCAATGCTCTGTTTTACTTTGTTTTTGTTTAGTTACATGAAGAAGATGAAGTAGGAGGTAGTTAATGTTCAGATCTGCAAGTCTGCTTTATGCTTTTGCTTTTACAGCTTTTCTGTCAGCCTAACCAGTTTAGGAAAATGGTCCCCACTTACTTTTCTTACTTGTCTGCCTATTTTAGGAAATTTCTAGATGAGTTGTTGTTGGTTGCAGGTGCTCCCGGTTGCTTTATTTCAGATTTGAATGTTTGTTTCATGCTTAGTCTTTCATGCATATTTCCGTGCGTAGCCTGTCTAGTTGATCTGTTAGGTAGAGTTCCTGTTTTATCCGCCAAGTCAAGTAGATTCTTAACCCACTTATTTGTGTGGCAACAGCCAAAAACCTCCCAAAATGTCCCCGAACACATGCTTTTCGCCTCCATCCTTGTGGGATTCGATCTTACTTCCCTATACTATTAATAGTATTTGTGAGTTAGGGTTTTGGAAATGCAGCCTTGGATTGCCGCGTCTGACGACACGTAGATAGGTCTAGTGAATCTGCCTGACCAGTTTGGTCTAGTCAGTATGCTTGACTAGTCTGCAATTCAATATTCTATCATTTTCAGCACGCGCTCTCTTGGCGTTTCAGTCATATATTTTCTTACAATATTTATGGATCTTAGTACATTTTAATATTTATTCATTCTTATTTTATTTATTTATTTTATATTCTAATGAAATTAAATATATTTAGGACATACTACACAACTGTAACTGGTCTTAATTGTATCAATCTCTTCAACAATTCATGAGCCCTACACTACATTTTACTTATCTCTTATGCAAGAGGACAATACCCACAACCATTTATATTTACTGAATGGCTGTCTATCATATTTACTTAATGGGCCGTAATGTTTGGATTATCAAGTGTTGTCGTCTTATAGTGGAACAAAGTATTTTCAATCACTTCAAGATGAGAGGACTAAGAAGTTTACTACCTCATTTTGCTTGACCTCCACGGTTAAATATTAAGGAAAGTGAGACTCTGAATTAGAAATAAAAGAATTAAAGCCTCGGCTTGAACGAGTCGGTGTTGACAATTTGGTGAAAGAATGAGCATTTTGTTTGCATGAGACAAGTTTATCAGCAACCACTCAATCCCAATCCAACTATCCAATTTTTTTTAATATTTAATTAATTTCTATTATCCTTCACATTATCAATATTCAACCCAACCATACATTTTTTGATGTTTTATCATTAATGACCACCCAACCACACCATTATATATTTATTTTTATCATTTTAATAATGATATTATTACTTGAAATATTACTATTGCACAATAAAATTTATAAAAAGCACAATAAATGACAAATAAAATTATAAAAATAAACAAATAAAAATACTTGAAATTATTACTAAAGAAGAAAGATTATATGAGGTGAAAAGATGACATTTTTTATACAAAACTATAGTAAATGTGGTCTATATTTATAGAGGATGAAAAATTAAGAATTTTGGTATAATTTTTATAATTTTGAATAGTATATATGAAAGATATATAACTTTTTTAAAAAATACAATGAGATTATACCATTTGACACAGTCTCATTGGCTGAATGAATAAAATGACATGGGCAACCAAGTGGTTGGAGTTGGCCTCCGTGTGACCGTGGTTAAAGAAAGAGGGAGAGCCATCAATTCTATTTTTTTTTTTAAGTGTGTAATGACATGGAGGTCGGCCTCCATCAACCGATAACTTGGTCTAAGTTGTTGTACGGTTGCCATGACTATATGGGATAATAAATCTAAGATTAAATTGTGAAATTATTTTAGTTGGAGGGGTTGACTATAACTAATTATCATATGATTATTAATCTAAGATTAAGTTATGAGATTCAATCTTAGGCCCACTCACAATAGGGGCTCCAATCGGCACCTATTGGAAGGGGAGAGCCGAGCGGCGGATGCCTTCTGGGCGTTGCCGACGCGGATTCACACCCGACCGATGCCTATTGAAAGGGTTTTGGAAGGGGTGAAGTAAAAGTGTTTTGGAAGAGGAAAGTGAAAGGGTTTTGGAATAGCTACATAGTGATTTTGTTGCATTATAAATATATAGGTATCTGGGTGTCATAAATCTACTCTCCCACGTAATTTTTCATTACATTCTTCACTTTATTTACGACAGAATTCTATCTCGGTTTTAGGTTTTGTTCTGTCCTTCCATCAAAGCTGAAATAACATAAACTCGATTTGATCAAATTTGAAATAACATAAACTCGATTTTGTGGTTGATGGTTTTTTTTCCCTTTAATCTATTAATACTATATTATTTTACTGCCATATATACACTCTCAACTCTTATTTTTATATGTTGTTAAGGCTTATTTGCATTTTTTGTATTGGATATCCAAAAAGATTTAAATCTATATTTATGAGCTAATTTTAATAAATAATTTATTTTATTTTCTATTTTTAGTGTATAATAAATGACGTGTATTGCATGGTGTGATATTAGTAAGAAAAAAGGGAAATAGATAAAAATCTTTTATTTTGAAGAATATGTATGTTACGACCTCATATCCTTGATGATAAGTGAAGTGAATTTAACTTCAAATTGCGCGAATTTATTTTTGTGAAAGTATTGGCATGGACTGAGAGGTTTTTTTTTCTGGATTTTTCGTACACAGGGGAAGGGGAAGGGGAAGGGGAAGGGGAAGAGGAGGGTTAGTGCTCAGTCACCTCACCGTCACCGTCACCGTCCCTGAAAAATTTGACAGAGAAAGGTGAATTGTTTTGCGCCGTTAAAATTTTAGATACTGAATTAGAAAGATAAAAATAATAAATAAACCGGGAAAAAAGAATTGTGGAGTACACAAACACATACGCAATTTCCATTTGTGTGGCCTCCACTAAAACTCCATTTTATCCCTCTCTTACTTGTTGATTATCTCACTATTTTCTTCACTACCTTATTTCCATCTAAATCTTCTCTAACTCTGTTTTAAATTGGAGAGTTTTCTAGGTTTTTGGAAAGGAAATTTAGTTTTTTTTGTTTGAGCAGATTATAGCTCAGTTTTATGTTTAGCTGTGGAATCAGCTTTCGTGGTTTCTGTTTTAGTGTCTAGTTTCCTCGCCGATGCTTCGGATTAAAAATGGCGTCGCCTTCTTCAATGTCAGGTATTTTCTCGATCATTCAGTTATTTTTCTGCTGGTTTCGTTCAAGGTGGTGTTATTTTACTGCGCTTAGGTATGGTTTGTTCTGTACTTTTTTGGAATTCGTTTAGTAATGAGATACTATGTGTTTGCCGCTTTAATTGGAGGTTTTGGTATAGTTTCATTTGAGTGGAAAGGGCGATGTGCGGAAATATAGTTCTTCACTTAATTTTTCAGTTTTAAGTTGATTGGTGTAGTTGAGTTTGTTGGAACTATGGATTATATGTTTGGAATTTGGTTTCTTTGAATGATCTTGTGTGGTTATTCTGCTTTTGATGATTTTTTGGGCAGTTTCTATCGAGTGTGTGAATGTATGCAAGTTGCAGAATGGGGACGTGGCCGGTCGATTTGATTGCAGCATGTTATCGTGTGCTTCTAAAGCTCCGCGGGTGCTGACTGGATTTCTTGCAAGCACTGCACACCCTCCTCAGCCGTCTGGAAGAATTGTGCGAAGAAATAGTATCCGACGTGTGAGTAAATTTTGAGGTTGTTCCTATAATGTTATTTTCTGTGATATTCATGATTACATATATGCAATGCTAGGATGCATTAAATTAGGCGAACATCACAAAAGTGTACCGGGGGATTTAAAGTACCTAACAGTTTTTATCACATGTCAATTTTGGGGTAGATTATAATTATCGGAACTAGGGATCAATAATTATGTGTTCCATTAAAGAATTATAACAATTAAAATATAACGTTCTCTTCTTTCATAGATACTTTATTTTATACTTTCCTCCCATAGAGAGGAATGAACTATCATCAGTTGCTAATGGACATCTACTCGTTATTCTTTTGCCAGAGATGTGAAGTTCATAATTGGGGAGAATATTGCTTTTATGAGACCTCTGGTCTTGTGAAAGCAAGTACCGGACATTCTATTTGCAACAAATGGAAGTTATATTGTTCTCCATCTTCTTATTCTTCTTCAGAACATTGCGAGGTTTCTCCGGACAGCTTATGGGAGGTAACTGGAATAAAATAGTTTTTGTCTTTAAGCTAATTATTGTAATTTGAAGAATTCATTTATTAGTAGAGCAGGTGATATTCAACTTTATTGATCATAATAAATATACGACGCAGAGATACTATAGATGGAAATATGGCTTGCAGTTTATATTATCTGCAAGTACAACTTCTATAAACGCTTCTCTGGCAGAACTTTTCTTCTTCTTTTGGGAGTTGGTAGTGGGTGGCTTACTGGGATTGATCTTTGGTCTCTCAACCTTATAAAGGTGGAGAATGCCACTTAGCTACAATGTTGTTGTTGGAGCATGACAACATAATGTATAACAGTATAATCGAGAAATTATTCTAAAATCTATAATGAGCTAAATCGCCATAGATTATTAACAAAACATGGAGCAGTAGGAAGAAAAAGATGAGCTTTCATTGTCTCCCCATTATGACCTCTTACAGATGTTTAGGCTTGGAGGATTTGTTGAATGTAAATGAAGTCGTATAGCTAAGCATTCTAAGTTTACTCACAATATGGAGTTCTGATTATTTTCAGGATCTTAAACCTAGCATCTCATATCTATCCCCAAAGGAATTGGATTTAGTTCACAAGGCCCTGAATGTAAGTTTCCATCAAATATTCTCAAGTTATTTTTGTTCTCCATAGGCCTGCATTCCGTTTGATTTTATTTCAATATACCCCTTGACTTATCTGCGGGCCTTTTCTTTTCCCTGGCCCTCTTTTTTGTATTTATCTTGTTTTATAGTTAGCTTTTGAGGCACATGATGGTCAAAGAAGGCGCAGCGGGGAGCCCTTTATTATACATCCGGTTGCAGTTGCTCAAATTCTTGGTGAACTAGTGAGTCGTGTTAAATATTTTATTCTTAGTCTTGTTGATTTAATGATTTAAATATTTTTTGGGGTTATTTCAGATTTTAAGAGTTTCTCTGAGTGGAATATATCTCTGACTTGCAATTGTTATTCCAGGAACTGGACTGGGAGTCTATTGCTGCTGGTCTTTTACATGATACAGTGGAAGACACAGTTGTCGTTACTTTTGAAAGTATAGAGAAAGAATTCGGTGCAACTGTTCGCCACATTGTTGAAGGGGAAACAAAGGTAGCTATGTGCAATATGATTTTATCATTCTTTACTTTCCTTTCAGAAAGAGTCTTTGCCAATTATGTCACTTTATTATGGCAGGGGACAAAAAAGTAATGTGAATTTGTCTAACTAAGTTCTGTTTTATATTGGCAGCAATTATCAAGCATTTCTTACTTGTGAGTTATTGATGTTCCAGGTATCTAAACTTGGGAAACTCAAGTCAAAGAATGAGAACCTTCCTGTTCAAGATGTGAAAGCAGATGACCTCCGTCAGATGTTTCTGGCCATGACTGAAGAGGTAAATTATGGATTTATGAGAACATGTATAGTGATTATATTCATTATCGCATTTTTTGATCAAAGTAGTGGTGTATCAGGTCCGTGTTATAATTGTCAAATTGGCTGACAGATTGCACAACATGCGGACTCTTGCACACATGCCTCCACATAAGCAGGTTTGTATGGTTCAGTTATGTTTCAGCCAAATTGCATTTGATCTAATTTTTTGATATCGAGTATTATCTGCAGTCGAGTATTGCTATGGAAACACTGCAGGTTTTTGCTCCTCTGGCAAAACTGCTTGGAATTTACCAGATAAAGGTAAGTAATGTGCCCCTCTTTTGGCTATATAGCATCATCATACATGTTCAATGTATTTTTGTGTATACATTCATGTATGTAATTTTATGTTCGATAACAAATTAAAATTCCCATTTGCTATTTCAACCATAATTGAGTAGGTTGACTGGTTGACTTCTAATTTTTTTTTAATATTTGAATTTAATATGGCCGATATAATTTAATTTGCTTGATCATTATTCCAGTTAAGTATGTATTTTGGTGATTACTGAGTTTTCTATTGCTAAGATGTCTGCTCCCGGAAGGTCAACCTTTTATTCATGAACCTATCAATTTGCACTTTAATACTTGAAGGTCGAAAAAAGTAAAGCTTGTTCATAAAAGTGCCCAAGTGCATGCAAGGACTTTATTTTCACATATTTATTTTTAGGAGTCCGTTCTTATTTAAGCATCCAATGTTTTGCACCAGCGGGACTCTGTATAAGATGCACAAGTACTTGATTGTTGCCCGATAATTTACACCATTTTTGTTTGAATGTTTATAGTAGCATAGGCATGATTGAGTGATTTGACAATAAGTCATTATTGGAGCAAAAGTGAATGCAGTTATATTTCATCACTCGATAACCATTCAGAACGATTGTTCTTGCTACATCGTCGACCTTCTCCCTCTTGTTTGATTCTGTTATTACTTCTCTCCATCCTTTGATCCAATTCCTCAATACTAGTAATTCTTTGCTTTTTATGCATAACTTGTCATTGTTGTGGAAAGTTCTGTTTCTGTGTTGATCACACGTAATTCTCTCCACGGTTTTTTGTCTGGATTTTTTTACTTATTTTCGGTTTCCTTCTTACAGTCCGAACTTGAAAATCTGGCATTTATGTACACAAACCCTGAAGATAATCCAAAGGTCAAAAGAAGAGTTGCCGAACTTTATAGAGAACATGAAAAACATCTCAAAGAGGTGCTTATACTGTGATTCGGCTGGGACTTTTTTAGCTCATAAGTTTGTCATTTAGCACAAGCTCGCTATGCTGTGCTGCAACGATCTCTTTTGCACTGATCCAACAATGTTTTGTACTAATATGCCTTTTTCAGAATTAGTTTGTTACCTACTCATGATTTTTCCTCATTCCATTAGGCAAACCAAATTTTGATGAAAAGGATTGAAGATGATCAATTCTTGGACCTTCTGACTGTGAAAACTGAGGTTCGGCCTGTGTGCAAGGAACCCTACAGGTAATATATAGATTTTTTTGTGTTCATATTGGATTCAACACTTGGCTATATAGTTAGTAACTACTTCTCATATTTCTGTATAATAAATGTTCAAAATAGTCAGTCCCATCTATTATATGAAATCTGGGCAGTTACAAATTACTTTTTGATCCTACCAATTAAAAGGAAATTAATGTGGCAGTTGAGATGTCTTACTTTGTCCTAAATTCTCTCTGATATGCAGCATTTATAAAGCCGTTCTAAAATCTAAAAGCTCAATAAACGAATTTAATCAGATCGCTCAGGTATATGGTTTTGAATTTATCACCTTCTAATTTGTAATGCACTACTGTTTCTTACATGTAAGTTTCTTGAACTCCAGCTTCGAATTATTATAAAACCAAAGCCATGCGTAGGAATTGGGCCCTTGTGTAATGCACAGCAGGTGAGGTTATTTAGATTCTTCTTTCTATGACTCTGTTGAATTAATATTCTTCTATCTATATTGAATTAACTTTTTTTTACTGACTTCATATATGCTACAGATATGCTACCATGTGCTTGGACTCGTCCATGGGATTTGGTCACCCATCCCTCGAGCTGTATGAAATATCAAACTGCTACTAAAGAACTTAGTGTTTAGTTATATTTCAGATGGATATGTCCTTAATCTCTCCTTTTATAACAGATGAAGGATTATATTGCCACTCCGAAGCCTAATGGCTATCAGAGTCTTCACACTACCGTGATTCCCTTTCTTTATGAAAGCATGTTCAGGCTGGAAGTTCAGGTTTGACTAAATGTGCTGTTGATATATTTGTCATCACTTTCCTCATGCTCTCTCTTGAAGCACAAAGCTTTATACAAAATTTATACATGCCAATGACTAGCATTGTATATGTATCTGCTGATATTTGTTAATATTGATCTTAATTTTGGTTGGCAGATTAGGACAGAAGAGATGGATTTGATTGCTGAAAGAGGCATTGCTGCACATTACAGTGGCAAAGTTTTTGTGAATGGATTGGTTGGACACGCTATGCCGAGTGGTAGAACGTCCAAAGGGAAAGCAGTCTGCCTTAACAATGCTAATATTGCTCTGAGGGTATAGTACATTACTTTTAGTTTCTCACATGTCAATCCATAAAGGAATTTCCCGGTTAGCATCTTTGATTAAGTCACTAATTATATGAACAATTGATTTTTATTTTCCTCATAGATAAGCTGGCTAAATGCAATCAGGGAGTGGCAGGAGGAATTTGTTGGAAATATGAGCTCTAGGGAGTTTGTTGACACGGTCACTAGGGATCTTCTCGGCAGTCGTGTCTTTGTATTTACACCCAGGGGAGAGGCAAGAATATTATAATTTGCGTCTGCTGTAATATACTCTATTATTAGTGCTTATAAAGTTTTCTGTCAACAGATTAAGAATCTGCCTAAAGGGGCAACAGTGATTGATTATGCGTATATGATCCACACTGAAATTGGAAACAAAATGGTTGCTGCAAAGGTATTTTTTGTATTGCTGATTCTGTGCTGCATGGAAATTTCACTTATCAATTTGAGACTCCTCTTTAGTCCCTCTCACTGTCAGAAGTTCTCTATTTCCAGGTTAATGGCAATCTTGTCTCCCCGACACATATGCTTGTGAATGCTGAAGTAGTGGAGATCATAACTTATAATGTCAGTTCATTTGTTCACACTTCTATCTATATCTGCCTATACTTCCCCTATTCAATGTCACCGCATGATATCATGCACATCATTTCAATGCATATTATTTGTCTCGTTAAGTTGTGTGTTGTGCCTGTCCCTAGCAGCCGCTTTTCATTCTCATTCTGGAACCACCTTATATTATTGCATTATCCACAATGGGAATATAGGATATAGTACGAGCTCTATCTTGCATATTCATTGGAGTTTCATTTCAGGGGCTCTCAAATAAATCTGTCTTTCAGAGACACAAGCAGTGGCTTCAATATGCAAAAACACGAAGTGCTCGACATAAGATAATGAAAGTAGGTTACTTTTGGAGCTACTCTTATTTTTAATTATAATGTTCTGCCTGATTATATATCCCCTATAGCAGTTTCTGAGGGAACAAGCTGCACTATCAGCAACTGAAATAACTGCTGATTCTGTGGAGGAATTTATTGCTGAATCTCAAGAGGAAAGCAAAGAGGAACCAGTAGTAAATTACTCTGAGGGGGCTAAACATACGTGGCAGAAATTATTGAGGAATGTCATGCAAATAGCATATTCAAAAGCAAGCAGTGAAGATATATTCCAATTTGACAAGGGGAAGATTCAAGTTCCAACTGTTAATGGGAAGCACAACAAGAATATGCAGCATGTGAGTTTGAAGGCCGAAGGGGAGGTGCTATCTCAAGGAAATGGTGTTGCTAAGATGATTCTTGCCAATATTCCTTTGTACAGAGAAGTGTTACTGGGACTAGAGGTATGGCAAGCTAGCAAGATTATGTCTTGGCACAACCTCGAGGGTAACTCTATCCAGTGGCTGTCCATAGTGTGCATAGACCGTAAAGGTAATTTCAATGGTTGGTTATGCCACTAGTCTTTTCTCGTTAACCACCTCTGTCTGCAATAATGATTTTCTGAATAGCTTTCATGCACTCACCGCTAAACAAATTAAGCGATTGTTCTTATTTGTTTTGCTCGAATTCTGATGTACTCAGGGATGATGGCAGATGTCACATCAGCACTTGCAGCTGCAGGAATTACTTTATGTTCATGTGCTGTGAGTTTAGATTTAACAATAACTCGTCCAACTCCTTAACTATTTCCTATCGTTTACAAAATCCGTCTCTTCTGACATGTTATATATGATGTTATACACAATTGGCAGGCTGAAATTGATCGAAGGAAGGGAATGGGTGTCATGTTGTTTCAGGTCGAAGCCAGCATGGATGATTTGGTACGCATCCCAAAATCTATATAACCCCCTCACTTGATCCTAAACTAACACTTGCATATTTTTCCTCGTCCCAGACCAATACTTGCTCGAAGGTGGATCTAATCCTTGGTGTTTTGGGGTGGTCAACCGGTTGCAGCTGGCTGAGCTCATCGGAGAATTGCCAGATCCTAGAGTGTTAAATATAGTTCACTCAGCTGACACTGATAAAAATGAGTTTTGCCGGGTGGATTTGGGATTATTCAGCTTCTAGTTGTGGAATTCTTTTGAAAGCCAAGGGTATAATGGTAGGGAAATCTGTATATAGAAAGAAGAGAGTTAGTATAGTAGTGAAAATACAGTAGGGATCGGTCGATGAGATGAGCAGAGTGTGAAATGAATGTTTTTGGTGCTTGTATGTATGCGCGGGATTCCTCGATCCATTTATAATGTTTCAATCTCGTATTTTATTTAATCATGATGCTTGCACAGTTGCACCAACCTCACCAAGACAGTTGAGGCAGTGAAGTTCAAACGAGCTTTCTGCTTCTTGCTGTTGACAAGATCAAATAATATCTGTCTTAAAAACAAGCTGATGTGAGTTGCAGGTCTTACTTTTTTATGACTTCATATCGCCTAACTTACGTCCCTGCAACTCAACATCTTTCTCAATGCTATATATATTCAAGTCAGTCTCATTTATTAAACCTAGGGATGTCAATTTAGCCCGAACTCGATGATGGGCTAGCCCGAATAGACCGGTAAATTTACAGGGTTAGGACCGAAAATCTATAAATCGATAGGAAATCAGGCTAATCAGGCTAGCCCGATCAGTCTGCCGGGCTAGGCGGGTCAGCCCATCGGGCTATGCATAAAAACCCTAAAAATTAAATGTGTGAGTTTTAAATTTTAATGATCTTCTGACTCTTCCACTTTCGGTTGATGACTCTTCTACTTCCAATTGATTAGTATTTAAATCACCGTTTCTATATTGTTTCACTTTCACACATTATTCAGTATTTACTATTCCCTTCCACTCTTCACCGTCGAATTCCAATTGATTAGTATTTAAATCACCGTTTCTATATTGTTTCACTTTCACACATTATTCAGTATTTACTATTCCCTTCCACTCTTCACCGTCGAATTCACAATTTGGTGGCTCAATTTGTTACTCTTTAGCAGGTGCTTTCTCTCTCTTCCCCTCTCTTTCTCTATTTGTTATGCGTGTAGGTCAGTAGGTGTATCATTCAACATATGTACCAGTGTATGGATTGTTTAAAATTAAAAAATTACTTTTTGTGCTATGTTGTCAACATCGTGTGTGTAATATGTCACTAAGAATAAGATGTACTATCAATTTATTTGCATAATATAATGTGTATATGGATAATGGATGTATCTGTAATCTGTGTATGTAACATAATGTATTTGGTTTTTAGTTACTGCAAATGAGAATCATGAGATGGCTTATATAGTATATACATTATGATTTATTGATTTATGTGTATATGTATATAATATGGGAGTATTTTAGATTTTTTAGCTATCGCCTACTGGAGAACAAAATTAATATGGGAATCATGAGACGGCTTATATATATTATTTGCTTAGGCATTATTTCAGTTTTATGCTATTTAGACATAAAAGGAATTTAAATAGTCAATAACTAACCTTTTTTTGTTAATATATGTCAGTAGTTACTTTATTACTAACATATGTTACTGACTGCATCTTTATGATATTTTGGACATTTTAGTTAATGTATAGTTATTAATTACGTTATAGTTTTGTGCTAAATATATGTGGTGAATTGATTCTATATTATTACTTGATTAGTGATTAATTTAAGCTAATTATATTTTTATGTTGCATATTTATAATTGCTAAGGATGGAAGATTCTTCTCCAACAATTAATACGGAGATTCAAATAGTTCCAACTCCAAGAAGAGACAAAAAACTTTTGAAGTTTGGAATAACTTTACGGTTGAAGAACCCGACAAAAATGGAAAAAAATGTCAAGTGCAATCACTGTCTTCTAAGATGGAAATATGAAGGTACGAAAAATGGAACATCCACTTTTAGTCGTCATATGTTGGTTTGTAAGAAGAAAGCGAATTTCGATGATTTGAGTGCTATGTTTCTTAATCACGATGGGAAGTTCAGGGTTAAGGATAATGTAATAGATCCAAAAACATGTCGGGATTGGATGATTAAGGTATCAGTTACACATAATCTTCCCTTGAAGTGGGTTGAATATAGTGCAATGAGAGGTTTTTTTTGAAGTATTTGAACCCGAACATAACATTTATCTCTAGAAACACTCATGCCTCGGATGTGATGAAAATGTATGAATATGAAAAGGAAAAAAAATTAAAGATAAGATTGAATAGTGTTCCTGGAATGTTGTGCTTGACTAGTGATCTTTGGACTGCTTGTACTAATTCATGATACATTTGTTTGACTGCACATTTTGTGGATGAAGAATGTAAACTAAATAGCAAAATACTTGCATTTTGTTCTATGCCTCCTCCACATTCTGCACCTGGATTAGCTCAAAAAATTTCTGATATCTTGATGGATTGGAAGATAGATAGGAAAATCTTTCCTTTGACTTTGGATAATGCTGCGGCTAATAATGCCATGGTGAAATTATTGAAAACACGACTTCAGTTGCAAAACTCATTATTGTGCAGTGGAGAATATTTTCATGTGAGATGTTGTGCACATACTTTGAATCTTATTGTACAAGAAGGGTTGAAAGTAGCTAGTGATGCTTTAGATAAAGTTAGAGCGAGTATCAAATATGTTAAAGCATCAGAAGCTAGAATGATCAAGTTTAAGGAATGTGCAAGAAAAGTTGATATTGAATTTACTACTTCATTGTGTTTGGATGCGCCTACACGTTGGAATTCCACATATTTGATGCTTGCTAGTGGAATTAAATATCAACGGACTTTCTCTATGCTTGAATGTGATGATTTAACTTATAAGCATTGTCCGACAGAAGACGAGTGGGAAAGAGGAAAAGTGATGTGTGAATTCTTGGAGCCATTTTATGATATTACTACTTTAATTTCTGGTTCATCCTATCCTACTTCCAACTTGTACTTTATGGAAGTGTGGAATATTGCACGTTTGTTGGAGAAGAATTCTAGAAGTCATGATGAAGTGGTAAAGTCTATGTGTCTTAAGATGCAATCAAAGTTTGAGAAATATTGGGAAGAGTATAGTGATTTTCTTTCCATGGGGGCCGTGTTTGATCCAAGAATGAAGCTGAAACTTGTGGAGTATTGTTACTCAACACTTGATCCTCTTTCAAGTGATGACAAAGTCAATAGGTTGAAGACGAAATTGTATATTCTATACTATGAGTACAAGAAAAAAGGTGATGATGCATCTTTGTCTAAAGTTTCTCAACCTAGTGGAAATTGTAATTCTAAAGTTGGAGAATCTAAATTCATGGAAGGAGTAAGAAGACAAGAAGTGGGAAAATTGAAAATGAATCCTAATGTGTTTGCTGTAAGTATTTTTTTTATAAATATTTGTTTAATTTATATTTATATTAATTTCATTTAGTATCATTTACATTTTGATAATATTGTTATAGGCATATAGGAGTTACAGAGGTGCAACTTCGGAAGCAAAGTCAGCATTGGATGTATATTTGGAAGACATGATGATGGATGAAAATGCTAAACTTGATTTGCTTAAGTATTGGAAGGATCATTCATCCAATTGCGCAGAACTTGCTAGGATGGCGTGTGATGTGCTTATTATTTCTATAACAACGGTAGCATCTGAATCTCCCTTTAGCGTTGGAGCACATATCCTAAACAAATATAGAAATAGACTTCTTTCTGAAAAAGTCCAAGCTCTTATTGCACGCATAATTGGTTGCATGGATATTCTAATGGTAAGATTTTACTTTTGTTATAAAATTAAAAAAATAAAACTATATTTTATTTTAATATTGTAATTCTTTCAGTAGAAGATGAAGATTCCGAAGATGAGGAGGAGGAAGCACATGATCAAGGCAAAGCATAAAAATTATCGACTTGGAAGAATGAAATTCAGATACTTAAGTTTTAGACTTATTTGTGAATTATGGACTCTTTAAGAGTTTGTAGTTGAACAATTTATCTTTAATTTTATGTTATGTAATCTTGGAGTTTTATCATAAATATTTTGGATTTTAAATGTTACTTTTTTCATATAAACTGACTTCGTATCTTATTTCTATATATATATATATATAATATATATAATAATTGATTATAAAATATAGATATAGAATTCTTAAAATTTAAATTAGTGTTATAGTTAATTATTTGCTTTAAATTTAATTAGCCCGTTGGGCTAGCCCGAAACCCGAAGGTTTAGGGTTAGGGCTGAAAATTTAGAACCCGATAAAATCTGAGCTCAATAAGCCCGCATCCGATAAACCCTAAACCCGAATAGGGCTGGCCAGATTGACATCCCTAATTAAACCATCAAGTCATAAATTGACGCAAAATCTCCAATTTCTTTTTGAGGAAAATCACGATCTTGACAAGTGGAAGGAGAGTTTATAAATGCGGTAGTATTTTTGTTTAGCACAAAAATAAGATTGCAAGTGGGCAACGTTGAGTGTAAATATAATTTTCTCTCTTGTTTTATTTTTTCTTTCACTTTAAATGCAGAAAATGAAATGTCGCCATTAAGGTAGAAGGGGAGGAAGTATATGCAAAGCATTTAACGAATAAGTAAAGACTAATACCATAAAATTACTTCTTCACCTAATGGGTTAAAGTGAGTATAGAATTTACCGAATAAAAAAAACTGTTCGACTCAAAACATGCTTATTAGTCTAGCCCATGGCATATCAAAACGATCATGGGACATGATAAAATTTTAAATTCAATAATATTAATTGCTTAACTCACTGGTTTGTAGGCTAACCAAATCCTTCTCAGCCATAGTTTTAGTTAGGGATGTCAATGCAGCCCGCAACCCGTGGGCTGACCCGAATAACCCGCCAAATTTATAGGGTTAGGGTTGAAAATTTCTAGCCCGATAAAATTACAACCCGATTAGCCCGCACCCGATTAACCCGTAACCCGTTAGGGTCAGACCCGAAAACCCGATGGGCTGGCCCGAAAACCCGATAAAATTTCTACTGTTCTATTTGGTTGACTCCGAATTGGACAATTTCATTGATTATTTTTATAATATAGATAACTAAAAAAATAACATTCAATTTTATATTAAACATATAAATTATATATTAAAATTTTATTAATATAATAATAAATAAATAAATTAGAAACTTCTTATTCATTAATAAATATTTAAATTTATAAACATGTTTTAAAACATGCTTTAAAATATTTAAATTTATGTTTTATTTTACACAAATCTCAAATATTAGTATTTGATCATGTTTGTGTTTGAGTTTAAGTATAAATCTCAAACTTATCATAACTAAATATTTATATTTTATAAATATAACTAATTTTCGTCATTATTTATTGGATTAATCGCATGTTAATTTTATCGGTAGCAACCCGATTAACCCGCTGGGCCAGCCCGAAACCCGAGCGTTTAGGGTTAGGGTTGAACTTTTATAACCCGAAAAAATCTCAACCCGATTAGCCCGCACCCGATTGGCCCGCAACCCGAGTAGGGTTGGCCCGAAACCCGGTGGGCCGGCCCGATTGACATCCCTAGTTTTAGTTATTGTTTCAGCGCCTTGCAATAGTCGGTTAATTGGCTTGTCGGTTCGATTATTATTCACTGAATACCTAAGCCTGGTAGTATATGTGAATAAACACGTTAACTATTTCGATAGTCATCATGATGTGATAATTGCACGTATATAAAAAAAATAATAAAATCTACTCTTTCCGTCCCACAATAAGAGTCTACATTTAACTCAGCACGAGTTTGAAGAAATGTAAAGAAAAGTGAGTTGAAACAGTTAGTGGAGTAAAAGTCCCAGTTTTATTTCTTAGTTTCATAATGAATGTGAGTGAAATGAGTCAGTGGAATTTAAGACTTACTTACCATTTATAGTAAAAGTAAAAGTGGATTCTTATTATAGGAAGGACTAAAATGACAAAAATGGACTCTTATTGTGTGACAGAGGTAGCATGTATTTTTGTGTATTGACAAAAAAATCTAGAGCTTTTGATAAGCATATTGCAAAACAAAATAATCTTTTAGTGTTTTATCTTTTGCGCTTCTCTTTTGTGTACTAGCTTGAAGTTAAAAAGTTGGGTAGTACTCCCTCGGTCTCATTCAAGATGGTCAGCTTTCATTTTTTGTTTTTCTCAATCAAGATGGCCATTTTCCAATTTTGGAAATAACCTCCCCTCTCCTCTCTCCTCATTAAAATATCCAACTACATTTTCCCTCTCTATTTTATTTCACCTAACAGCACTTCCTAAATTTTCGTGCCACTAAAAAATATGGTCATCTTGAGTGGGACGGAGGGAGTACTATCTTTCTCATAAAAATAGAGAATTTGAGGATAATACAATGTGAAATTGATAAAGTAAGACAGAGAAAAAAAAGTGATTAAAGTAATGTTGTTGATAGTAGGGGTGGGTCGGTACGGTATACCGTACCGAAAACTGCGGTTTGACAAAATATCATACCGATACCATACCGAATTTCAAATTTTCCGTATACCGAAAATTCGGTATGGTTAATTTTTTATACCATTACCTTATCGTTATTGCGGTATACCGCACTTTTACGGTATACCGAAGTACGGTACGGTCTACCGTAATACCGTTTTGAAAAAAAAAATTATACACAAAATATTTAAAAGTATGATTTTCAGAGATTTTTTTATTTTTAATACTATTATATATATAAGTATATTAAATACTCCCTCTGTCCCACAAAAATATGCACTCTTTCATTTTTAGTCCGTCCCACAAGAATATGCACTTTCCTATTTTAGAAACTCACTTATCTCTAATGAGGTGGGACCCATTCCCCACTAACAATTCTTTAATTACTTTTTCTCTCTATCTCTCTTTTACTTTACCAATTTTGCATTAAAACTCGTGCCGAACCCAAATTGCATATTCTTTGGGGACGAAGGTAGTATAATATAATATTTATATAATATTTCAACATGTACTGATTTTTCGGTATGCACCAAAGGTTCGGTATACTGCAGTATACCAAATCTATGGTATACCACGATTTAGGAAAAATGATTCTGTTACCGTACCGAAAGATTTCGATACGGTATTATATCGTACCAAATTTGCTATATACCGAAAAATCAGTATTTTCGATATTTTTTCGATACGATAAGTGCAGTATTTCGGTATTTTTCCTCACTCCTAGTTGATAGGTGGCTCATATTATCAATAGTGCTTTGTTATGAAAAAGTTTTCAAAAATAGATACAGACTAATTATATGGGATAGACGAAATATAATTAAAAAGTGTTTTTTTGTACGGAAAATACAAAATTTCCCCATAAATCATGATTATGTTATTACAGAAATGTAGATCGAGAAGGCCCAATTAATATAGGCCCAAACTTTATTTATAAACTCCCTCTAATTTCACAAATAAAAGCCCAATTATATTGTATAACCCTAATCCATCGCGTTATAAAATTGTATTTCTCCTCTCACCAATTTTCCTCCTTTTGCGAGATAGAGAAATGGTGTCGCTAAAGCTGCAGAAGCGGCTATCCGCCAGCGTCCTCAAGTGCGGCAAGGGCAAGGTCTGGCTCGACCCTAATGAAGTTAACGAAATCTCCATGGCTAATTCTCGTACGCTCTCGAACCTTTTCTGCTGGTGGTTGTGGTTCTCTGAGATCTGCGCAATTTGTTTCTATTAGCGCTATGTCTAGCTGCGAAATACTTATTTTGAAAATTAGGATGTTAATATTGATGGCTGTGAGGGGTTTCATATGTTTCGGATTGTTCTAGATGGAAATGCGCTTTTTGTTGTTGGTTCATCGTTTAATTGATAAATCTCATTGAGCTTGTTTAATTGACTTTTCATTGTTCAGAGCAGTGGATAATTTCGGATTGCAGATAATTGGTTTAAATTTCTTAGTAGTTTTAGCTTTTTGATGTGTCGGTCAGTTATGCTTCGTATTTTACCTAGAGTCGATTGTTATTTATCAGTGTGTTTCTGGATGAAATTGGGAAACGCTTCAGCTTGTTCAAATCAGGAACACAAACTAGTGAAAGCTCTACTGCCGTGCCAAGAATTTTTTTGAGTCTGACCTAATTTTTGTTGTCATATTATGACTAAAAATCAGCTAAATCTCTTTGAATGAAAAAAACACCCTTTTATTCATTACTCTAACACTATTAGTTTATCGTCTGTTTTTTGGTTCTACTCAATATTAATCTTTTAATTTCCTAGCATTTGTAATGAGTTTCTACCGGTGATTATTTCATCGCTTGGTTTCATAGTTGATGTTCTTCCTTTTTGTTGTAGGACAAAACATTAGGAAACTGGTCAGGGATGGTTTCATTATCAGGAAGCCCACCAAGATTCATTCACGATCACGGGCTCGTAGGATGAAAGAGGCCAAGAGGAAGGGTCGACACTCTGGTTATGGTACAGTCATTCACTTCTTCTCTAGCTTTAATGTATGTTTGGATCAATCTGAAATTAATTAGTGGCTGGTTGTTCGTTAGTCAAATCAAAAGTCTAAAGATTCCCGTTCCATTTTCTTTTTGAGACTCTATCTAAGATGAATTTCATAGAATGGATTCATTTGGTTTAACCCACTTCACATTACTGTTTACTTTTGTAAGTTTATAATTATTTTTGAATTTCTGAATGAATACAGGTAAAAGAAAGGGTACCAGGGAGGCAAGGCTGCCCACAAAAATTCTTTGGATGAGGAGAATGAGAGTGCTAAGACGGTTGCTGAGGAAATATAGGGTGGCTAAGAAGATTGACAAGCATATGTACCATGACATGTACATGAGAGTGAAGGGTAATGTTTTCAAGAACAAGCGTGTTCTCATGGAGAGCATCCACAAGTCTAAGGCTGAGAAGGCTAGGGAGAAGACGCTGTCTGACCAGTTCGAGGCTAAGAGAGCTAAGAACAAAGCTAGCAGGGAAAGGAAGTTTGCAAGAAGAGAAGAACGACTAGCGCAGGTAATGTTGGTTGAATTCTTTTCCTCGACTCACTAACTCTCATGTATTAGAACATGCACGTATATTATAAAGAAACATTCTACACTGGATTTTCTTATTGTTTCTTATATGAATTCAGGGACCGGGAGAGAAAGTAGCACCACCACCAGCTGCGGCCACTCCTGTCCCTACATCTCAGTAAGTGACTGACATGTATATTCGCCATTTCAATTGGTTTATTACCACAAAATCTAGTTTGACTAACAGCCTTCAAAATTATCTGCGATGCAGAGGTACTAAGAAGGCTAAGAAGTGAGATCTGAGATGACCGCTCTTGTGCTCGTGGTAGCGTTCTACGCTCTCTCGATGGTTTTGTTAGTATCACAACTAGCATCTTAAATCGTTTTCTCGTCATCACATAACTATGCTTTACAATGCAAGGATTATTGATACACAACTTATGTTTTGGTTGACCAAGTGTGCTCTCATGTTTTCCGTTTACAGTTAATTCTCTGGAAAGATTGCTTTATTTTCTTTGACATCGTGTTCTTTATCAATAGCAATCATCCACCACAAGCACAAGCACAAGCACATAACACAAGGCTAGTTTTGCATAAATTGGAGTTGTTTGTTATAATACGACTTCTTGGTCTTCTTTTGTGAATGCTGATTTTATATTTATTGGAATTTTTTAGATCTGAAAATTATATTCCTCACATGAATACTGCTAGAGATTTTTTTCTTGCAAAAAAAAAAAGATTCGATGGCAACCACCAGAGCTGGTCTTCCGATCCGCTTCACATGCTTATTCTGAATGTGTTGGCGATTAAAAATTTAGTGGTATCTGGTATGGATATATTTCCATGTTATGTATCCAACTAATTACAATATATCTGGACACTAATTTTTATTTTGAGCTATGATATGAGCAAAATCAGCGTTGCTTAATAAGGAAACTTTTTTTTTTCTTAACGTGCTGGCGAGTAAAAATTTAGTTGTATGGATTTATTTTCACGTGATGTATCCAACTAATTACAATATATTCGGACCATTGATTAGCTTTGCTTCCAATCTCATTTTTCACTAACCAATACTTCAATCAGTCTCTTTTATAAATAGTGTTAACCCTCTATGTGATGCATAACCCAATTTATTTCCATCACTATTTTCATATTGTTATTTAATTAGTTAAAATAAGAATGTCATTACATAGGATAGTATATAAGTATTAATTTATGAGAAAACTATGGATAAAATTGGATAAGTTTGAAACCAAACCAATACGGACACATATGTTGATTAAAAAAGAACTCTACTACAAATAGAGCAATCGTAATTTAACAACAGACATTTCTATACCGAAACATCATCTAATATATACGTCTATCAAAAAAAATAAATTACTAATACATATAGATAGAGACATTGGAGAAAAAAATCTTACATTTCCGAATATGAACAATGCATCAATTACTTTTAAGTATTTGAGACTTATAAATTGTAACTGACAAAAATTAATTTATTCATTATTTTCAAATTTTTTTTTTTTAAATTTATTTGTGAAGCCAATGACATTGTATTGTATTGGACAATGGAGTTGACTAATAACTTTTGTTTTTTTATTCTAACCAATGATCACATTTCCCTAAAAATGGCAATCTTGTAAATAATCTTAAAATTCTCTTTTTATATTATAGGTATAGATTACACATTAAAATTCGTATTTTTTAAATTCGTGTTATTTTAAAATTGATCTATTTTAAGGGACGAAGGGAGTAATACTGAATAATTTGAGTAAAATTATCTTTTCACTTTAGTTCGTGGCCTACTTTTAATTGTGGCAAACAAAATCGGCTAATTCGACATATTTAGGCCATCCACAATAGGAATAGCCCAGCAATAGCTCAGCCATAGCCTAGCCACTGCCACATCAGCAGCACTAAAAATCCTCCTGCCACATCATCAAAACAAGCAAATAGCCCAGCAATAGCCCAGCCATAGCCTAGCCACATAATATCCACATCACTATTAACAAATATATACAAAATGAAATAATTAACAATCACACAATATGCGAAATTTAATTTACGAGACATATACGGGAAAAGTTCAATAATACTATTAAAATTTAAAAAAGTACAATAATTTAAAAAAAGTACATTAATTTTAAAAAAAATACATTAATAAAAAAGAGTGACAATTCACTCCTCGTCTCCGTCGTCGTCGCCTCCGTCGCTGTCGCCTCCGTCGCCACCATCGCCGCCGCCACCATCGCCGTCGCCTCCGCCGCCTACGCCGCTGCTGCCGCCACCGGTCTCCCTCCGTATAGCCTCCAACTCGTCCTGCAGGCTCATGAGCAAGGTTTGAAGCACGCTCTTCTCCACGGGATCCGTCGCCACCCGCCATTCGGCCATCGTCTTGATCAACTGAGCGCGCGTTTGGGCGCGAGCGAAGAATTTGAGCTCCTGGGTGGATTGGCCAAGGGGGGATACCGACTGGACCTCCTGGGAAGCCCCGGCGTTCCCTCTCGCCGCCTGCTGAGCGCGCTTGCGCCCAATCGGGCGAGGTCGGCCATCGACCGAACGCGGCGTGGGGAACTCCTGCGTCGTCTCGGGGAGGTCGTGGGAACCTCCGCTGCTGCCGCTGTAATCGCCGGTGTAGTTCAGTCGTTGCTTCTTCGGCCAGCCAGAGTCGACACCTACTCGGAACTTCTCGGACTCGCTCAGTACAAGATAGTAGTTCCAGTAGGTGAAGTCCTTGTATAAACCCTTCAGTGGGAAGGCTTTCTCCGCTATTCTCCTGCAGTCATCCTCCGTTTGGCCACTGCTCATCATGCGGAGTGCGTTGGTGTACAAACCCGAAAATCGGGAGACCGCCGCCCTGATTCGGTTCCAGCCCTTCCGGCAATCCTCCCCGTTGCGGGGCCTCCCCTCCGGGCAAAATCTCTGGTAGGCTGCTGCTATCTTGCCCCACATGTTGACGATCCTTTGCTCGTTCGAAACGAGAGAATCGTCGCAAACACTCACCCACGCCTTGCTGAGCGCAACGTTCTCGTCCTCCGTCCACCTCCTCCGTACCTCCTCCTCACCCGGCTGCGACGACTCGCCGACCTTCTTCTTGCCCTTCTTCTTTGGGGCGCCACGCCCCGGCACTGCCCCCCCTTGAACTAGAGTCTCCGGAGCTCCGAGAGTATCAAACCCCAACTCATCTAAGGAGAAACTATCAAACCCCAAGGGTGTTTGGGTCGATGTGTACGAAGACCCAGTCGAAAAATCAAAACTGGCGCGATAGACATCCCCCGCCGTCGCCGGGGACCCCCCAGGAGTCCCCTGTGTAGCCGGTACGACCCCCGGAGTCCACTGTGTCGCCGGTACGACCCCCGGAGTCCACTGTGTCGCCGGTGCTCCCCCGGGCATCATCTGCATCCCGGGTACCCACCCCGGTATCGGCGGAAACCCCCCCGGCGGACTCCCCCCCATTGGGGCCCCGGGCATCATCTGCTGCCACGGGTACATGTTGTAGTACCCGGGCACCTGACCCCATCCACTTCCCACAGGGATCGTCGAAGTTTGTGACCCGCTACTCCCGGAACTAGGCTCGTTGTTGAGATCCATTTCCCGTTGTTGATCTTGAACAGAAATTAAGATAGAGAGAGTACTCGTTAAAACAAGTAGTGCGAATGAAAATGACGAGCAAAGCGCGTATATATAGTGTTTCGGAAAAAAAAAATTAATTTTCGCGCTAGGCGGTGCGCTGGGCGATCCGGGCGCTGCAATAGCGCCGAACGGACCGCCCAGCGCTGCGCGGTTTCTCTCTCCACTCAGCCGCTGGGCGGCTGCAATAGACCGCTCAGCGAACCGCCCAGCGCCGGCGCTCGGCTGGGCGGTCGCTGGGCGCCTATTGTGGATGGTCTTATGCTTTATACAAAGAAGTATATAATATTGAAGAGAACATACAATGAAATGCAGGCTAGAGCATTTTTAAGTTCAACTCTAAACACTTTTGTTAAATCTCAAAATGTTGGAACATTTGACTTGAACTACCAAAACTGTATAAAGCATGATAACTTGAGAATATTAAAATGCAATTTATTTTCCATTTAACAATAAATTTATCCTTTCTACTATTATTCTTACCTCAACCATTTATTTGCCAAATCTTATAGGGTGAACACGCCCAGTTCTCCTTATATACCATATGTTGTACTAAGTTCAAAATTGATTTTGCCAGTGGTACAGAACTAAGACCTATTATAAGCCATCGGAAAATTGACGACGAAGATCATATATGCATACATATCATTACAGAAGTTTAGAAATATTATCAAAATAATCATAGAAAAAATTAGCAGTTAATCATGTAACAATTTAAAGCTACTCACTTTTTTCTTTCCTAAAAATATCTCTTAACTTTAAAATTTACATAATTCACTATTTAAATTAATTTTCATAAAACATATATATTAAATTAAGGTAATGCAATGAAGATTCTAATAATGTCCTAATTGTATATGTTCACATGAAGAAAATTGATAATGTATTTGCATATTGAGTGTTATAGTATATATTTCACACTAAAATAATAAATATTGAATATTAATATACACACTGTAATGATACATGTTGAGTGTTGAAATAATACTCGAGCCATACCATAGATTATACATTTATGATGTTATGGTGAATATTCATGTTACTCATTGTGATGATTAAAACAAAACACACATTCGCAATTGATTGATAGTACTAAACATCGTTTATACAAATGTATCAGTATAGTCTAATGTATAAAATTACATACTACTACTATATATCATTAGGATAAAGTGGGAGAAATATATAGAAAAAGTGATTACAGATATTATTAATAAAAAATGAGATATAACTAATTAGAAAAAGAATCTTATTAAAAATAAAAGAAGATTAATTTTTATAAATAATATAAAATAGAAAAAAACACGAATGCTGATTATGAATGTAGGTAATACAGTACATAATTTTAGAAAGGGTAAATATGCAATAAAATTATGAAATTTGGTTAAATTATAGTTTATCTAATAACTTTAAAAAATACTGGTAGTAGTTAATTATAACTTTAACATTTTTCTTAATTACCCTGTAGCAAAAAATTTAATCATGCTCCGTAGTACTACATTTTTAAATTTATCAACTACGTACATATGCAAACATTAAAGACGTGATTGACTAAGTGTATTAAATGACGTCGTTTGAATAGCCGAACGTTTTGTTCGCATGGTATTTTTTTTACTAAATCATATTGTACATAATTTCCTCCAAATTATAGACTATGAGACAATTGAAAAGAGTCAAAGTTTTAATTGACCAATTTAAGTTACTAAGATAGACCAGAATTTGACCAAATTTCATGATTTTATTGCCTATTTCACCTTTTAGAAATATGATTTGTCCCACTCTATAAATCAAGCTTCAATGCATATTTAAAATAATGCTTATATTCAAAAGTTTTGCTAGTATTGTTATGTTTATGGAAATAATCTTTGGAAATGTAGAAAATCATATAAATTCCATGACTGTACCACTAAATACCCCTGTTTTCGAATAAAAAGAAATGCAAATCATATTTAAATGCCTGCATCAAATACTAGAGAAGGAATCAGCGGTTAGTTTAACTTGCAAAATATCGAATGAGTAATATTTTTTATTTTAAATTTCTTTTATTCATAACAAAGAATTAACGTAAAAAACCATGTTCTTAATTGCAATTAATTTTCTTATTTATTCAGCTTCCGAAGTTGATCCACCTCTATCATTTATTACAGTAAGCCGAAGCTGATTAATTTAGACAAAAAATTATGAAAGAAAAAAAAGTCAAACTAAAATTAGATAAGAAGTTAACTGTAATTTGCAGATGTGTTTGTGAGTATATTTATATAATTAGGGGTAAAACTGGAGGAGGTTTTCGGTGGGTTGTTGAGACCTTCGGAGCGAAATCGAGGCTTTGTCTTCTCTTCTGAGTTTACAGACACTCTCTCCCTCTCTCTCTCTACACATATATACGCACAACCGACACGTATGAATAGGCCATTCCTTCCCTTTCCTCAATTATCAATTTTGATCTGTAAGTCAAGATTTTCTGCATCAATTCGGTAATTATTTAGGTCCTATGTGTTGAATTGATTCACAATTTTGCAGAATTTTCGTGTTTTTGCATCTTCGTGTACCGCGTTTCGGATATTGGTGGACTTGTAAAACCCCGGATCTTGTTCGATTTGGATTGTTTCGGGTTGTATTTTGTGGAATTAGGCGGGTTTTGTTCCTGGATCTGCGTGTTTATTAACTAGCTCGGATCAATTAGGGTTTTGAAATTTAGGGGTGAGTTTTGTGGAATCTAAAGTTAGGTTTGGTTGAATGGCTTCGAATCCTCCATTCTCGGTGGAGGATAATACTGACGAGGATTTTTTTGATAAATTAGTGGATGATGACGACGATGTGGACTTTAAAGTCTCCACATCGGCGGAATCTGGAGGCCGTCATGTCGTGTCGGACGGGAATGAATCTGATGAGGCTAAGGCTTTTGCCAATTTGAGTATCAATGAGCTTGACGATCATGGTGAGGTTAATGTTGAACAAGTCTCCAGCAGTGATCGTAGCGTAGTTGATGATTTAAGTGCAAAAGTGGAGACAGCTGAACAGATAAGCAAAGTTGAAACAGGGGAGAGGCATGGAATTCCATTAGTGTCAGCTGATTCATTTGAATTTGGTACCGTGTTACAAAAACTGGAAAATGAAAATGGCGGTGCTAATGTTTTGGTCAATGCTGACAGTGGTGAGGCTGAAAATGTGGGTGTCTCTGACATGCCAGTGCTGAGCAAGACAACTAGTGGTAGCGAAATAGGGGCTCGTGGAGTTAAAGAAGTTGCCTGGAGTGCCTTTAATGAGGAGTCGGTTCAGAATGATAGCAATGGCTTTGGATCATACTCAGACTTTTTCACCGAATTCGGAGGGGAAAATCCATCTGAAGCATTTAACAACACAGTGGGGGTTACTTCAAAGAATGGGTTGCAAGATGCTGTTGGAAATGATGTACATGGATCCACTTATATGGATACTGCAGACAATTACGGGCAGTACAATCATACACAGAATGATAGTATTGCAGCAGATCAGAGTTCATCTGTGCAGGATATGAGTAGCACCCAGTACTGGGAAAACCAATACCCAGGTTGGCAGTATGATTACGGTACTGGACAATGGTATCAGGTTGATGGCTATGATGGGGGTTCTACTGTGGAAGGAAATGCCGACTCTAATGTAACTTCTACTTGGGGAGGGGCTGGTGGGCAGGTTGATCTCTCTTACATGCAGCAAACTGGTCATTCTGTATCTGGAGCTGTAGCTGAGGCTGGTAAAACAGAGACAGTTTCTAATTGGAACCAGACCTCTCTGGCGAGTGATGCTACGGAAACAACAAACTGGAATCAGGTGTCAGAAGTGAGTGGTAATAGCAGTGTGGTTTCATCAGACTGGAATCAGGCATCTAATGATAATAATGGTTACCCTGCTCATATGGTATTTGATCCTCAGTACCCTGGGTGGTACTATGATACTATTGCCCAAGAATGGCGCGCTTTAGAGTCATACGCCCAGTCTGAGCAGTCTACTGCTCAAGTCCACGATAAGATGAGTAAGGATGATTATTCATTTACTGATACATTTTCTCAGAACAACACACTGACAGCAAGCAGTTCGCATGATCAAGGTAATAATTACAATCCTCAAATTTTTGGCAGCCAAAGCCCAGATCAGAATTGGTTGGGATCTGCTAACAACTACAACCAACAAAACTCAAGAATGTGGTTACCTGATAAAACTGGTACCGCTGGGGAAGCTGGTTTACAATACACTGAAAACCAAGTAACGGAAAATAACTATGCACAGAATGTTTCTGCAAGTCTGCATGGAAGTCAACAAAGTAACGCTCATTATGCAGTAAATGGTCCGTATTATGAAAATCTAAGCCAACATCAGAACAACAACTATTCTATGCCTTCCCAGTTTGTTGGCGGAAACTTCAGCCAACATTTCAATGACTCCAAAGTCAATCAAAATGACCAGAAATACTTTTCAAATGACTTTTATGGCAATCAAAACGCTGTGAACTTCTCTCAGCAACAGATTCAAAATACTCCAATGACATACAATCCTGCGTTGGGGAGGTCATCTGCTGGTCGTCCTGCTCATGCTTTAGTTGCCTTTGGTTTTGGTGGCAAGCTCGTTGTGATGAACCATAACAACTCTAATGAAAATTTGAACTATGGAAGCCAGGTATGTGTTTGTGCCATTCTCATAGGTTCTGTTAATAACTGGCCTTGTATTACATGCTTATAAAATTTTATTTTTCATGAAGAATCCTGTGGGTGGCTCAATAACTGTTCTCAACTTATCAGAAGTTGTGACTGGCAACATTGATGCTGTAAATCATGGAAGCACTTATTTCCAGGCTCTCTGCCAGCATTCTCTTCCAGGTCCTCTTACAGGTGGAAGTGTGGCCACTAAGGAGTTGAATAAATGGATTGAGGAAAGGTTAAATTCTGAGCCTGCTCATATGGATTACAGAAAGGCTGAAGTGTTGAAGCTGCTCCTGTCGCTGTTAAAAATAGCCTGTCAGTATTATGGAAAACTTAGATCTCCTTATGGCACAGATGCTGCGATGAAGGTAAATTGTTAAGTCAAAGAAGGATTGATTTACTTTTGTTTTAAAAGCCATTTTTCTTTTTGTCATCAATATCTGCTTCAAAAATGTGGTAGTCTCTTTTTGAAAATTACCACTAATTCCATGAAATATACTGGAGTACATAACAACAGCTGCCTGACTATAATAATTATTTTCTGTATGTGTGGTGTATCTTATGCTATTCCCTTTTCTCTCCGGGTATGTCACTCGTCTGATATTCACGTAACAGAATAGTTTTATACTTAACCACCGTTAAACATGTAAACAAATAAAATCAAATATTAACCTTCTGTTTGAATTTGTAAAAATACATAGCCACTGAATCAAATATTCTAGTAACTTGATAAGTTGAGTGGTGGATATCAATTTTTTTTTCTTATAACTATTGTTCTATTACAGTCTACAGAA
The DNA here is from genome assembly GCF_004379255.2 of Salvia splendens. NCBI lineage: Eukaryota > Viridiplantae > Streptophyta > Magnoliopsida > Lamiales > Lamiaceae > Salvia > Salvia splendens. The sequence continues at coordinate 25,691,536 of NC_056038.1, forward strand.
ATTAGTTGCTTATATATCTGCAGCCTTGGTGCTTGTCATTACTTTGATTTCTATGTCCGTATTTTGATCATTTATTTTTTCAAACAGGAAAGTGATGCTCCAGAATCGGCGGTTGCCAAACTGTTTGCTTTTGCTAAAAGAAATGGGTCACAGTTTAATCAGTATGGTGATATTACCCGATGCTTGCAGCAACTTCCATCTGAAGGACAATTGCAGGTACTCAATCATTTACCGTACAATAGCATGTTAATTGTTTAATCAATAATTCTATATATGACAGATAAAATTCTGTTTTAGGCCACTGCTGCTGAGGTTCAAAATCTTCTGGTTTCCGGAAGAAAGAAGGAAGCTTTAGAATGTGCACAGGAGGGACAGTTATGGGGTCCTGCCCTTGTTCTTGCTGCTCAACTTGGTGATCAAGTTAGTTCATCTCAAACCTGATTCCGGTTAATAAATATTTGAATCCTGTCTTGGCCTATGTATCTTTATTATAACTTTGTTGACGGAAAAACATATGCAGTTCTATGTTGACACTGTCAAGCAAATGGCACTTCGCCAGTTAGTGGCTGGATCACCCTTGCGAACACTATGCCTGCTCATTGCTGGCCAACCAGCTGACGTCTTCTCTGCAGATACTGCAGCTGTTAACAACATGACTGGTTCTATAAATGTGCCTCAACAACCTGCACAGGTGTGAAGTAAATGCTTTGAAAAACTTTCTGCGATTTTTCCAGAAGTAGTTTTAAAAAATTAAGCTATAATAGTTGTTTATAAGGGTTGAGATTGTGCTGCATGCATCACTAGAGGATCTAGTTGGATATTCTATCTATTTCCCTCTGTTTCTTAATTTGTATGTTGTTAGATTTGGGCAGCATGTTAAGTTTATCTCCTCTGTTTTGTATTGCCAACTACCCAGTTGGCAATACAAAACATGTTAATTTGTATGTTGTTAGATTTAAGCAGCATGTTAAGTTTATCTCCTCTGTTTTGTATTGCCAACTACCCAGTTTGGAGCCAATTGCATGCTGGACGACTGGGAAGAAAATTTGGCTGTGATAACTGCAAATAGAACAAAGGATGATGAACTTGTGCTTATCCATCTCGGTGATTGTTTGTGGAAGGAAAGAAGTGATGTATGTCTAGTTTCGCTCAAACTATATTTTTTTTTACTTTTGGTAGTTCCTTCAGTCCTTCCTAACTCGTGAGTTAATGAATTACTTTTGCTTAGATAATTGCTGCTCATATATGCTATTTGGTTGCGGAATCTAGCTTTGAGCCGTATTCAGACAGTGCAAGATTGTGTCTCATTGGTGCCAATCATTTAAAAATGCCACGGACGTATGCAAGTCCAGAAGCAATTCAGGTTTGCCTGAGTTACCATTACTGGGCAGAGCAGTCTTTACCTTTTGATAACATGTAATCCACTACCTAGGGTACTGAGTCTGAGTTTCAATCAGCCTGGAAGGAATTCTATATGAAAAACACAAATATCATTTTAAATTCCATTTTTCTGACAGTTTTCTTGCTCGAGTACGTAGTATTATCCTTTAGCACTCTCCTTGTAGACAGGGTTGTTTACTTGTTTTTACTGCTCCAACAAGTTTATGTTACAGTTGGGTCAACTATTTGTAGCATACAACTTACATCTACTTTGTGTTAACAAATTTGAAGAGTATTTTTCTTCCAAGGCCATATAAACTGTGGTTGTGTCTTGCAGAAGCATAATAAATTAAATAGTTTTATTGTTAGCTTATATTTAGTACATTGATATTAGCCCCAACTGCATATATGACCTTTGTGTGTTTGACCTTTGTGTATTTTAACAGAGGACAGAGATATATGAGTATTCAAAGACACTTGGGAACTCTCAGTCCGTTCTACTTTCATTTCAACCTTATAAGTATGTATATGCACTCATGTTGGCTGAAGTTGGGAGGACGTCGGAGGCATTAAAGTATTTATCTTATACCTAAAACATCTTTTGTGGATTCTTGTCTTTGTTTTACGGATTTCATCTTTGTTTTCTAAATTATTTCGATGTAGGTACTGTCAAGCGGTACTAAAATCGCTTAAAACTGGACGAACTCACGAGCTGGAGAATCTAAGGAATTTAGTTTCATCCCTTGAGGATAGGATTAAAGCTCATCAACAGGTCAACTTTGCTTCCTCTAATTTACGTCATTGATTTTGGTATATTCTTAAATCTGGAACCTCTTTTGATGCAGGGAGGATTCTCTGTAAACTTAGCTCCCAAGGAATTTATCGGAAAATTGCTAAACCTTTTTGACAGTACTGCACATCGTGTTGTTGGGGGCCTGCCACCACCTGCACCGACCTCAGGCGGTGCTGTTTATGGTAATGAGAATCATTACCAGTCCAGTGGACCCAGAGTGTCGAGTAGTCAATCAACAATGGCTATGTCTTCATTAGTTTCCTCAATCCATGGAACCTATAAATGAATGGGCAGCTGATAACAAAAAGATTATGCACACAAGAAGCGTTTCAGAACCTGACTTTGGAAGGAGTCCGATGCAGGTTTCTTTCAGCCCTTTTATATACTATTTTACCTGAATATGCTTATTCAATATGTTGAATGATCTCATATGTTTCTATAAATAATGACATGATATCTTCTTTTGACGAGTAGAGTCAGGCTGATCCATCGAAAGAAGCAACTTCTGCTAGCACACAGGACAAAGCATCAGCAGGAGGTGGTACATCTCGCTTAGGGCGTTTTAGTTTTGGATCTCAGCTCTTTCAGAAGACTGTTGGTTTAGTACTCAATCGTCAAGGTCGCCAGGTATATTTACTGAGCTCCCTGTTTTCCCAAAAACATGCCTTAAATTTACTTTATAATTTCAAGTATGCATTTATTGTTTGGTTGATCCTGTTTTGTACTTTTTCCTAGGCAAAATTGGGTGAGACAAATAAGTTTATTATGATGAAAACTCAAGAGATGGGTGGAGGAAGGTGTCGATCCTCCAGCACCAGAAGCAGCTCTTCCGCCGCCACCAAAGGCTTCAGTTTTTCAGAATGGAGCATCAGAAATGAATTCATTGCAAAGTGAACCTCGTAACAATGGGAACCTTGAATTTAAAAGCCCAAGCACTATGGATAATAGTCCAGGAATGCCACCACTTCCTCCAACAGCCAATCAGTACTCTGCACGTGGAAGGATGGGTGTTCGCTCTAGGTAAATTCTTTAAAACTACTTTTGTAATTCGTGTTGCTACTTGGGTCTCTTCCATTATGTGCGGAAACAAAACACTGTGTAATAATGCTGAGGTAAGGACTTGTTTGGTGCTCTCGGGTCAGGCATTGGGGATTGAACTTATATTAATTTCTCAAGCTTTTCAGCTTTATCTCCCATGAGAACTGATGTTGCAACTGTTTGAAAGAGAAGTTATCAATCAAATACTAATACTTAGCTCTTATCTGATTAGTTCCCTCTTTTAATGGCCAGGTATGTTGACACTTTCAACCGAGGTGGCGGGAACACAGTAAGTGGGTTCCAGTCGCCTTTTGTACCTTCTGCAAAACCAGCAGGTGGCATCAACCCTAAATTTTTCGTTCCAGCACCAGTATCTCATGCTGAGCAGCTTGTCGTTGAAGAAAAGCAGAATGCTTCCACCACTTATGAAAATCCTTCTTCCTCTCCTCCTAATGACTCGTTCCATTCGCCAACTCCCTCATCTTCCATGGCAGCCATGCAAAGATTTGGAAGCATGAGGCAACATATACAACAAGGGGGCAAATGATAGCTCCTTTGCGTTACATTCACGGAGAACTGCTTCATGGGGTGGGAGCTTAATGACTCAATGAGCCCTCCCAAATAGGGGACAACCTCCGGGAGAGCCACTGGGGCATGCGTCCTCCATCTTTCCAGGCAAAGTGACACTTCGCTAGCAGATTCATCAGTGAGTGGTGGCAGTTTCGGAGAAGAACTACAAGAAGTCCGAACTCATATATCCTCAAGATGTACATAGCAAATTTATCCATACAGCCAGAGCCTGTTCAAATCACAGATTGTCTGCAGCAAGTGATGGAGATCGACAAATTTTCTGTCCTTTTATTTTCTTTCTCCTTTTCGATAGCCCTTTTTTTATTTTTGTGGCATCAATTATATGTTTTGTGTTTTACTATTGTATTTTAAATGTTAGTTTGTTATTTAGTAGCCAGTACTATACTTTATAGAGGTTTGCTCATCATTCAAAATGAACACTGTTCTGGTCGCGGGAAAGCAATAGCGCGCGAACTGTAAACATTCAAGCAAAGAATAGGAATGTTACGCAGAGGGATTTTGATAAGTTATAAACAGTTGAATAATATTTAACATTTTGTTTCATTTGCTAAACACTGATTTTGATGGTAGTGTTAGTATTTTGTTTCATTTGCAAAATCACTGATAGAAATAATGTCTTGAAATATTCTCAACAGTGATACACAAAGTTCCAGCACATGTATCACGTATGACACTTTTCTACATTGTCTTTTTATGACGTAAAGATAATGATTGAATTATTTTAGATACAATGACACCTAAACCAAGTACACGATTGCGAGATTTTACAGAAAAAAAAATCTTAACTGTGAAATTTGGTGTTCCAATCGAGGGCGGTATACTCTGAAATGTCAAAAATCAGGCTGATCAGGTGCTCGAGGGAAGGGTATTGCATCTCTTATATTGTCGACCCCAGTAGCAAACTGCACAAGCCTCTCGAAACCCAACCCGAATCCGGCATGGGGAACTGTCACACAAGAATAACACAGGGTGTTATTTTTAGTCCTGTTGGTAGCAGTTGTAATCCCATAATTTAGAGGGCAAACTTAGTCCTATATACTTGGAAAGTATGCAATTTCTGTACATTTTGCCAGAAAGAAACTTAAATTTGGGGCCTTTTGATACTAAAGCCTTAAATTCCTATACCAAATCTTCAAATCAAACTTCAAGATTGATTAATCGATA